>NW_018405747.1:543872-622671 GCF_002113885.1 Mizuhopecten yessoensis
AATGCCCAGGGTGATGATATTTAGTCAGTAGCATACTAGGATCAAGGGCTACCAAGTTTGTATAAATGTATGACCTTGAATCATATTCAAGGTCACAAGGAGCAAATATGTTCAAAATATTTCAACAACTTGTTCTGAATAACCAAAAGGCTCAGGATGTTGATATTTAGTCAGTAGCATATGCTGGGATCAAGGACTACTTTGTTTTTTAAAGTGAATGACTTTTACTTATATTCAAGGTCACAGGGGTCAAATTTGTTTAAAATCTTTAAACAACCTCTTCTGAATAACCATGGGTCCCAGGATGTTTATACTTTGCAAGTTGCATCCTTAGATGAAAGGCTATACAATGTGTTCAACATAATGACTTTGTTCGACTTTCAATCACAGGGGTGAAATGTTAAAAAAAAAAATAACGGTCTTTTGAATGAATTTTAATCATAAATACTGATATTTTGCCTGTAGCTTTATTTTAGATCACTTTTAAGGTTACAAGTGTGAGTTTTATTCCAGGTGAGCGATGCAGGCCCATTGGGCCTCTTGTTTATTATCCTCTGCTTTAGAATGGTGTTTCCTATTATCCTCTGTTTTAGGACAGTGTTTTCTATTATCTTCTGTTTTAGGACAGTGTTTCCTATTATCCTCTTTGTTTTAGGACAGTGTTTCTTACTATCCTCTGTTTTAGGATGGTGTTGCCTATTATACTCTCTGTTTTAGGATGGTGTTGCCTATTATCCTCTTTTTTTAGGACTTTGTTGCCTATTATCCTCTGTTTTAGGACAGTGTTTCTTATTATCCACTGTTTTAGATCTTGGTTGCCTATTATCCTCTCTGTTTTAGGATGGTGTTTCCTATTATCCTCTCTGTGGCCGGTGTTTTCTGTAATCCTCTCTGTTTTAGGACGATGTTTTCAGTAATCCTCTCTGTTTTAGGAGTGTTTTCTATTATGCTATCTGTTTAAGGACAGTGTTTCCTATTATCCTCTCTGTTTTAGGACAGTGTTTCCTATTATCCTCTGTTTACGGAAAGTGTTTCTTATAATCCTGTTTTAGGACAGTGTTTCCTATTATCCTCTCTGTTTTAGGACGGTGTTTCCTGTAATCCTCTCTGTTTTAGGACGGTGTTTTCTTTAATCCTCTCTGTTTTAGGACAGTGTTTCCTATTATCCTCTGTTTTAGGACGGTGTTTTCTTTAATCCTCTCTGTTTTAGGACAGTGTTTTCTATTATGCTATCTGATTTAAGACAGTGTTTCCTTTTATCCTCTCTGTTTTAGGACGGTGTTTCCTATTATCCTCTGTTTTAGGTTGATGTTGCCTATTATCCTCTCTGTTTTAGGATGGTGTTTCCTATTCTCTATGTTTTAGAACGGTGTTTCCTATTATCCTCTCTGTTTAAGAACGATGTTTCCAATTATCCTCTCTGTTTTAGGACAGTGTTTTCTAATATCCTCTGTCTTAAGACGGTGTTTTCTATCATCCTCTCTGCCTAAGGACGGAGTTTCCCATTATCCTCTCTGTTTTAGAACGATGTTTCCAATTATCCTCTCTGTTTTAGGACGGTGTTTCCTATTATCCTCTGTTTTAGAACAATGTTTCCAATTATCCTCTCTGTTTTAGGACTGTGTTTCCTATTATCCTCTGTTTTAGGTGTGTGTTGCCTATTATCCTCTCTGTTTTAGGATGGTGTGACTATTATCCTCTCTGATTTAGGACAGTGTTTCCTATTCTCTCTGTTCCTATTCTTTCTATCATCCTCTCTGCCTAAGGACAGAGTTTCCTATTATCCTCTCTGTTTTAGGACGGTGTTTCCTATTATCCTCTGTTTTAGGTTGGTGTTGCCTATGATCCTATCCTCTCTGTTTTATGATGGTGTGACTATTATCCTCTCTGTTTTAGGACAGTGTTTCCTATTCTCCCTGTTTTAGGACAGTGTTTCTTATTATCCTCTGTATTAGGACAGTGTTTCCTATTATCCTCTCTGTATTAGGACGGTGTTTCCTATTATCCTCTCTGTTTTAGGACGGTGTTTTTCTATCATCCTCTTTGCCTAAGGAAGGTGTTGCCTATTATTCTCTCTGTTTTAGGACAGTGTTTCCTATTATCTTCTGTTTTAGGAGTGTTTTCTATTATCCTTTCTGTTTAAGGGCGGTGTTTGCTATTGTCCTCTGTTTTAGGACAGTGTTTTCTAATATCCTCTCTGTTTTAGGACGGTGTTTCCTATTATCCTCTCTGTTTTATGACGGTGTTTACTAATATCCTCTCTGTTTTAGGACGGTGTTTCCTATTATCCTCTCTGTTTTATGACGGTGTTTACTAATATCCTCTCTGTTTTAGGACGGTGTTTCCTATTATCCTCTCTGTTTTATGACGGTGTTTACTATTATCCTCTCTGTTTTAGGATGGTGTTTCCTATTATCCTCTCTGTTTTATGACGGTGTTTACTAATATCCTCTCTGTTTTATGACGGTGTTTCCTACTATCCTCTCTGTTTTATGACGGTGTTTTCTAATATCCTCTCTGTTGTATGACGGTGTTTTCTAATATCCTCTCTGTTTTATGACGGTGTTTCCTACTATCCTCTCTGTTTTATGACGGTGTTTTCTATTATCCTCTCTATTTTAGGACAGTGTTTACTATTATCCTCTCTATTTTAGGCCAGTGTTTGCTATTATCCTCTCTATTTTAGGACAGTGTTTGCTATTATCCTCTCTATTTTAGGACGGTGTGTACTAATATCCTCTCTGTTTTAGGACTATTATCCTCTGTTTACGGAAAGTGTTTCTTATAATCCTGATTTAGGACAGTGTTTCCTATTATCCTCTCTGTTTTATGACAGTGTTTACTATTATCCTCTCTATTTTAGGACAGTGTTTGCTATTATCCTCTCTATTTTAGGACGGTGTATACTAATATCCTCTCTGTTTTAGGATGGTGTTTCCTATTGCCGGAGGTACCTTGCGGATTTTAGACAAGGACATCACACTACAGGGATACAATGTTCCCAAGGGGGTAAATACCTTCCATTTATATGTTACAAAATATGAATTGTATATATTATTTTTCAAAACAATCACATGATGTCAAATTATTTTCTGAAATGTTAAGTGTTTATGAATGTTAATTGTAACTTATTATTTCAGACCCCAATGCAGCTTTGTAGTGGGATCATATGCAGGGATGAAAACTACTTCCCCCAACAGGACCAGTTCCTCCCCGAGCGCTGGATTCGTGGGGACACCAGGACGGATGTGAACCCCTTTGCTCACCTCCCATTTGGATTTGGTCCCCGCAAATGTATCGGCCAGAGATTTGCCGAGCAGGAAATCTACATATGTACCGCTAAGGTAAGTTGTCACTAGTTTGTGTATTGGTATTGACTTTGAAATACAAATTTGTATTGCTAAGTTAAGTTTGTATTAGGAATAAGTAGAAATTCACACCCTGTAGCGTGCTAACTAATGTTACTATATTTAAACTTCACTATTGATATTTGTTTCTTTTCAAAGACAATCAGTTTTTATCTCACCTGGCCCGTAGGGCCAAGTGAGCTTATGGCATGGTGCGGCGGCCGTCGGCCGTCCATCGTCAACTTTTTTACTTTAAACAACTTCTTCTCAGTAACCAAAAGGACTAGGGTGATGATATTTGGCCAGAAGCATGCTTTGATGAAGGGCTACCAAGTTTGTTCAAATAAATGACCTTCATCAATTTTCAAGGTCACAGGGGTCAAATATGTAAAAATCTTTAATCAACTTCTTCTGAATAACCAAGAGACCTAGGATGATGATATTTAGCCAGTAACATGCTGGGATGAAGGGCTACCAAGTTTGTTCAAATAAATTACCTTGATTTATATTCAAGGTCACAGGGGTCAAATATGTTAAAAACCTTTCAACAACTTCTTCTGATTAACTGAGAGGCCTGGGGTGATGTCATTTGGCCAGTAACATGCTGTGATGAAGGGCTACCAAGTTTGTTCAAATAAATGACCTTGATTTATATTCAAGGTCACAGGGGTCAAATATGTTTAAAACCTTTAAACAACTTCTTCTGAATAACCGAGAGGCCTAGGATGATGATATTTGGCCAGTAACATGCTTGGATGAAGGGCTACCAAGTTTGTTCAAATAAATGACCTTCATCCATTTTCAAGGTCACATGGGTCAAATATGTTAAAATCTTTATACAACTTCTTCTGAATAACCAAGAGGCATAGGATGATGATATTTGGCCAGTAACATGCTGGGATGAAGGGCTACCAAGTTTGTTCAAATAAATGACCTTGACTTATATTCAAGGTCACAGAGGGCAAATATGTTTAAAACATTTAAACAACTTCTTCTGAATAACCAAGAGGCCTAGTATAATGCCAGTAACATGCTGGAATGAAGGACTACCAAGTTTGTTCAAATGAATGACCTTGACATATATATTCAAGGTCACAGGGGTCAAATATGTTTAAAACCATTGAATGACTTCTTCTTAATAAACAAAAGGTCAAGAGTGATGATATTTGGCCATTAACATGCTGGGATGAAGGACTACCAAGTGAATGACCTTCACCCATATTCAAAGTCACAGTGGTCAATATATGTTTAAATCTTTAAATGATTTGTTCTATATTTATAGACCAAAGGTCCAGGGTAATGGTATTTTGCCAAATGCATGCTGTGTTGGAAGACTATAAACTCTGTTCAACCTAATGTCCATCTTCGACATTCAAGGTCACAGGCGTTATATGTTTAAATCCTTAAATAGGTTCTTATGAATCAAACACTGATATTCTGCCTGTAGCTGTATTTTAGTCCACTTTTAAGATTACAAGTGTGAGATTAATACCAGGTGAGCGTTGCAGGCCCATTGGGCCTCTTGTTAATGTTGAGGCAATTTATGTTTGAAAAAGTATAGTCCATCGTCTAATGAACACAATTACTTACCGACGTAATTGACTTGTATATAGGTTAGTATATATACATTAATAAGTCTCTTATTACAACCCCTAGCTCCTCCGGAACTACCGTGTGGTGCTGCCCCCTGGTGTTACAGATATTCCTTACATCTACAGCATATTCAGCACTCCCACGGAACCTGTAAGCTTCCTCCTGGAGAAACGCTAGGACTAATAATCCAGGACTATATATATACTTGGTTTTTTTTTTATCAGCTTGAGACTCTAATATCAAGTTAAGGACCGGAGACCCACAAACTCAACAACTCATACAGGGTTGTTACCAAAAGTTGTCTCATATTCTGTTTGGAAAAAAAATGGAAGTATCTTCTATGTTTTCAACATGATCCGTGTAAAGGTGTATGCTGATGGGGGTTTGATAAATGGAAGAAATATAAGGTAGTAACCATGAAAGGCATTGGAAAAGAATTAATGTATGCAGATCCCTGTATTTAGGAGCAAGTGAATACTGTTGGCGCTTTAAATTTGCAGGGTCAATATTTTTGACAGTGACTTCACTCGAAAGAAAATAAAATGTGTATGTACCTTTGTAGGAGTAGACTGTAATCCATTAATCACCTACTGTGTACACATACATATGTTGTGGCCACTTATATGTAAGTGTTGTTTTTATATGGACTGCCCAGTTGTCCAGTGATAATTTGATTTGAGTTCGTTTTACCGGCAATAAGCCCCCTCTCGCAAATAAGCCCCCTCCCCACTTTGGTAAATGTCCTGGGAACAGGGTGGGTAGCTTGCATAACAGCATTGGGTTATAACTATTTTCAACATGTTGGTATAAGCTCCATAAAAGTGATTTACTTTTTCCATCATTTCGCTGGTGTTTAGAATTTGGGGACATTAGTCAAAGCGAGAATATAGCGAAAACTAAACCCCCGCGAAACCACTATACAGTAATAGACGTTAATGTATATGATGTGTTAAATTACTGGGATTTAAAATCTACCACCATACTCTTTCTGATAGGAGAGCGAGTTGTTTTGGTATTGTTAATATTTATCAAGATTTATTAATGAGATAATGGGGTACAATAAGGGTTTTAATTATAGCTATATTTGATATTCCCTGTACTAGTTTATGACGAACCTCTGAGGAGGCAAAAGTTCTTGGAATATATATATATTTATTATTTTGTTAGTGCTTTCTGAATTAAACTGGCTTTTCACTGAAGATAAGAGGGTATTCAATCAACGATAAGGTATACTAATTTTTGGCTGAACCTGGCTGAACTTGTAACTATGAGATTATTGTTATTTGTCCGTATTTTTTTGGAGTAACATTTTTATGTTTGTGTCTTGACAATTTGGCAAATTATGAAATTGTAACAATAGTGATATTATGCAAGATATACAATGAACTGTGGTTTTATATTTATAAATAAGTCAAATTTACTCTGAACTGTGGTTGTGTTCTAAAATTAGGTCTTGGGTAAATTAAACTGCTTTTTTTTTTTTACAGAATGTACAATATACTTAGAACAGTGGTTGTTTTATACCATTAATGTCAAATATATACTGAAGAAAGACAAGATATATACATTGAACTGTTGTTGTTTTTCTAGAAAATACAAATATACATTCAACAGCGGTTGTGTTCTACTAAATAGGTCATATATACGTTGAACTGTTGTTATATTGACTCATTGACCCCTGAAGACTCATTTGAACTCTCCAATTCAAAGGTTGGAATAGTTCATTGTGAAACTTCAGGGGGTTGAATGAGTTAAGAAGTTGATTATATAATTATGTACATTGAGTGGTGGTTGTATTCTACCACATCAATAAGATATATATTAAATGGTGGTTGTATTCTACCACATCAATAAGATATACATTAAATGGTGGTTGTATTCTACCACATTAATAAGATATACATTAAATGGTGGTTGTTTCAGGTCATGGTAACATTACAAAGAAGTATTGTTTTATTATACTCTGAGAATCTGTTTTGTTTTAAATTGTAAAAAAAACTTTTTTTGATCTGACATGTATAAGGATGCTGTACATTATGATATGGTGTTAGTAGATTAGCACTCGGCCTTATATACAGGCCGCTAGTGTATATCTACTGACCTACACAGGGGTCCGTAACATGTAACTAGACACATAGAATGGACACAGGGTTAAAGTCAGACATATAATATCCCATTACAAATAAAGTTTGTTGTTACAATATTCTACCAAAGATAATCGTGTGGAACTTGTTTTCACTATGATTGACATTTTTGTGAATGGTGTTATTTTTATGGCTACTAGCTATATAGGTGGCTATATCTAATATGTCGTAAACATTTATCTCTGTTTTCGGTGGTGTCCTGTAGTAATGATGTCGTCCACTACACCCCCGTATTGTTTTGGGATCTGATTTGTATAGAGGAGAGAATGATCTTTACAAGTATATACTTATATAATGTTTCAACAGCAGACTTATGATAATATTGTAACAGGAAAGAGAAAAGTGTGCTTCCACCGGGGATCGAACCCTCAATCTCCAGGTTCCTAGTCGGCCGTTCTACCACTGAGCTAAAGGGAATATCGAAATTCCCTCTAGCTCAAAGCTAGAAGGCGACCTTCATCCTATGTACAATTAAAACCTGCCACAATATTATAACTAACTACACATACATCACATTAATCAATTTCCTTTATCAAATTTTTAACTGAAATCCAAACAGAACACATGCTTGGGGGTCAATTTCGATTCACACTCAGGCATTTTGTTGGTTGATCATGGATGTGAATTTTAAGGAAAAATGACCAGGGCCTGTATTCATGAAACCGTTTTCATGCTCAAGCATAGCTTTTGCGCTCAAGCTCAATTTCTTGTTCCAGATGTAAACAGATAAACAAATCTCCTTTTGTCTTGGAGAGCCTGTAAGTGGAATGATTTCAATGTTTACATATTACTTTTTGATCATTTGACATGTTTTAGAAGAGTTACAAGAAAGTTGGTTTGAGCACAGAATCCATGCTTGAGCATGAGAACGGTTTCATAAATACGGGCCCTGTAATTTGATCTGTCTGTGATATGTGACGCTTCCTGTCAATATCTGCTAACTCATGTGTTAAATTTATCTCTGTATTGTTATAGAAAATGTACATATGAGAACTTGTTTACATTTACTGTTATAATAATATTTGTGATTTTCTATTTTTTTTTAAATTTATAATTGCCGTTAATGTATACTCAGTGTATTCGCATGTATATTTCTAAATTGATAATAAATTGATATCATTTTATGTTACGTGTGTTTGTGTTATTCCTTCAAATCTCTGAACAATATACTGATAATGTCCCAGTAACGGTTAACATGGTATAATTACTTTGGAAGTTCCTCTCACAGTGATGTTAACTTTGTTTGTACTCATTCTTGTATCGTAAACCTCAGTAGTATCTACCCTAGTGACATACACCATGATAGTATCTACCCTAGTGACATACACCATGATGGTATCTACCCTAGTGACATACACCATGATAGTATCTACCTTAGTGACATACACCATGATGGTATCTACCTTAGTGACATACACCATGATGGTATCTACCTTAGTGACATACACCATGATAGTATCTACCCTAGTGATGTACACCATGATAGTATCTACCTTAGTGACATACACCATGATGGTATCTACCCTAGTGATGTACACCATGATAGTATCTACCTTAGTGACATACACCATGATGGTATCTACCCTAGTGATGTACACCATGATAGTATCTACCTTAGTGACATACACCATGATGGTATCTACCCTAGTGATGTACACCATGATAGTATCTACCTTAGTGACATACACCATGATGGTATCTACCCTAGTGATGTACACCATGATAGTATCTACCTTAGTGACATACACCATGATGGTATCTACCCTAGTGATGTACACCATGATAGTATCTACCTTAGTGACATACACCATGATGGTATCTACCCTAGTGATGTACACCATGATAGTATCTACCTTAGTGACATACACCATGATGGTATCTACCCTAGTGATGTACACCATGATAGTATCTACCTTAGTGACATACACCATGATGGTATCTACCCTAGTGATGTACACCATGATAGTATCTACCTTAGTGACATACACCATGATGGTATCTACCCTAGTGATGTACACCATGATAGTATCTACCTTAGTGACATACACCATGATGGTATCTACCCTAGTGATGTACACCATGATAGTATCTACCTTAGTGACATACACCATGATGGTATCTACCCTAGTGATGTACACCATGATAGTATCTACCTTAGTGACATACACCATGATAGTATCTACCTTAGTGACATACACCATGATAGTATCTACCTTAGTGACATACACCATGATAGTATCTACCTTAGTGACATACACCATGATAGTATCTACCTTAGTGACATACACCATGATAGTATCTACCTTAGTGACATACACCATGATAGTATCTACCTTAGTGACATACACCATGATAGTATCTACCTTAGTGACATACACCATGATAGTATCTACCTTAGTGACATACACCATGATAGTATCTACCTTAGTGACATACACCATGATAGTATCTACCTTAGTGACATACACCATGATAGTATCTACCTTAGTGACATACACCATGATAGTATCTACCTTAGTGACATACACCATGATAGTATCTACCTTAGTGACATACACCATGATAGTATCTACCTTAGTGACATACACCATGATAGTATCTACCTTAGTGACATACACCATGATAGTATCTACCTTAGTGACATACACCATGATAGTATCTACCTTAGTGACATACACCATGATAGTATCTACCTTAGTGACATACACCATGATAGTATCTACCTTAGTGACATACACCATGATAGTATCTACCTTAGTGACATACACCATGATAGTATCTACCTTAGTGACATACACCATGATAGTATCTACCTTAGTGACATACACCATGATAGTATCTACCTTAGTGACATACACCATGATAGTATCTACCTTAGTGACATACACCATGATAGTATCTACCTTAGTGACATACACCATGATAGTATCTACCTTAGTGACATACACCATGATAGTATCTACCTTAGTGACATACACCATGATAGTATCTACCCTAGTGACATACACCATGATAGTATCTACCTTAGTGACATACACCATGATAGTATCTACCTTAGTGACATACACCATGATAGTATCTACCTTAGTGACATACACCATGATAGTATCTACCTTAGTGACATACACCATGATAGTATCTACCTTAGTGACATACACCATGATAGTATCTACCTTAGTGACATACACCATGATAGTATCTACCTTAGTGACATACACCATGATAGTATCTACCTTAGTGACATACACCATGATAGTATCTACCTTAGTGACATACACCATGATAGTATCTACCTTAGTGACGTACACCATGATAGTATCTACCCTAGTGACGTACACCATGATAGTATCTACTCTAGTGACGTACACCATGATGGTATCTACCCTAGTGATGTACACCATGATAGTATCTACCCTAGTGACGTACACCATTATAGTATCCACCCTAGTGACGTACACCATGATAGCATCTACCCGAGTGACGTACACCATTTTAGTATCTACCCTAGTGACGTACACCATGATAGTATCCACCCTAGCGACGTACACCATTATAGTGTCCACCCTAGTGACGTACACGATGATAGCATCTACCCGAGTGACGTACCCCATTTTAGTATCTACTCTAGTGACGTACACCCATTATAGTATCCACGCTAGTGACGTACACCACGATAGGAACTACCCTAGTGACGTCCACCATGATAGTATCTACCCTAGTCACGTACACCATGATAGAATCTACCCGAGTGACGTACACCATGGTAGTATCTACCCTAGTCACGTACACCATGATAGTATCTACCCTAGTGACGATAACCATGATATATCTACCCTATTGATGTACACCATTATAGTATCTACCCTAGTGTCGATAACCATGATAGTATCTACCCTAGTGACGATAACCATGATAGTATCTACCCTAGTGACGTACATCATTTTAGTATCTACCCTAGGGACGTACACCATGATAGTATCTACCCTAGTGACAGACACCATGATAGTACGTACACCATGATAGTATCTTCTCTAGTGACGTACACCATTATAGTATCTACCCTAGTGACGCACACCATGATAGTATCTACCCTAGAGACGTACACCATGATAGTATCTACCCTAGTGACAGACACCATGATAGTATCTACCCTAGTGACGTACACCATGATAGTATCTTCTCTAGTGACGTACACCATTATAGTATCTACCCTAGTGACGTACACCATGATAGTATCTACCCTAGTGCTGTACACCGTGATAGTATCTACCCTAGTGACGTACACCATTTTAGTATCTACCCTAGTGACGTACACCATGATAGTATCTTCTCTAGTGACGTACACCATTATAGTATCTACCCTAGTGACGCACACCATGATAGTATCTACCCTAGTGACGTACTCCATGATAGTATCTACCCTAGTGACGTACACCACTATAGTATCTACCCTAGTGACGTTCACCATGATAGTATCTACCCTAGTGACGTACTCCATGATAGTATCTACCCTAGTGCTGTACACCGGGATAGTATCTACCCTAGTGACGTACACCATTTTAGTATCTACTCTAGTGACAGACACCATGATGGTATCTACCCTAGTGACATACACCATGATAGTATCTACCCTAGTGCTGTACACCGGGATAGTATCTACCCTAGTGACGTACACCATTTTAGTATCTACTCTAGTGACAGACACCATGATGGTATCTACCCTAGTGACGTACACCATGATAGGATCTACCCTAGTGACGTACACCATGATAGTATCTCCCCTAGTGACGTACACCATGATAGTATCTTCTCTAGTGACGTACACCATTAAAGTATCTACCCTAGTGACGTACACCATTATAGTATCTCCCCTAGTGACGTACACCATTATAGTATCTACCCTAGTGACGTACACCATTATAGTATCTGCCCTAGTGACGTACACCATGATAGTATCTACTCTAATGATGTACACCATGATAGTATCTACCCTAGTGACGATAACCATGATAGTATCTACTCTAGTGACGTACACCATGATAGTATCTACCTTAGTGACATACACCATGATGGTATCTACCCTAGTGATGTACACCATGATAGTATCTACCTTAGTGACATACACCATGATGGTATCTACCCTAGTGATGTACACCATGATAGTATCTACCTTAGTGACATACACCATGATGGTATCTACCCTAGTGATGTACACCATGATAGTATCTACCTTAGTGACATACACCATGATAGTATCTACCTTAGTGACATACACCATGATAGTATCTACCCTAGTGACGTACACCACGATAGTATCTACCCTAGTGACGTTCACCATGAAAGTATCTACCCTAGTGACAGACACCATGATAGTATCTACCCTAGTGACCTACACCATGATAGTATCCACCATGATAGTATCTAGCCTAGTGACGTACACCATGATCGTATCTACCCTAGTGACTTGCACCATGATAGTAACTACCCTAGTGACAGACAACATGATAGTATCTACCCGAGTGACGTACACCACGATAGTATCTACCCTAGTAACAGACACCATGATAGTACCTTCTCTAATAACGTACACCATGCTACCTTAGTGACAGACACCATGATAGTGTCTACCCTAGTGACATACACCATGATATTATCTACCCTAGTGACGTACACCATGATAGTATCTACCCTAGTGACTTGCACCATGATAGTATCTACCCTAGTGACAGACACCATGATAGTATCTACCCTAGTGACAGACACCATGATAGTACCTACTCTAATAACGTACACCATGATAGTATCTACTCTAATGACGTACACCATGATAGTACCTACCCCAGTGACGTACACCATGATAGTATCTACCCTAGTGACATACACCATGATAGTATCTACCCTAGTGACTTGCACCATGATAGTATCTACCCTAGTGACTTGCACCATGATAGTATCTGGTATCTACCTTAGTGACAGACACCATGATAGTATCTACCCTAATGACGTACACCATGATAGTACCTACCCTAGTGACAGACACCATGATAGAATCTACCCTAGTGACAGACACCATGATAGGACCTACTCTAATAACGTACACCATGATAGGATCTACTCTAATGACGTTCACCATGATAGTATCTACCCTAGTGACGGACACCATGATAGTATCTACCCTAGTGACCTACACCATGATAGTATCTACCCTAGTGAACACCATGATAGTATCTACCCTAGTGACAGACACCATGATAGGACCTACTCTAATAACGTACACCATGATAGCATCTACTCTAATGACGTACACCATGATAGTACCTACCCTAGTGACATACACCATGATAGTATCTACCCTAGTGACGGACACCATGATAGTATCTACCCTAGTGATGTACACCATGATAGTATCTACCTTAGTGACAGACACCATGATAGTATCTATCCTAGTGACAGACACCATGATAGTATCTACGTACACCATGATAGTATCTACCCTAATGACGTACACCATGATAGTACCTACTCCAGTGACGTACACCATGATAGTATCTATCCTAGTGACAGACACCATGATAGTATCTACGTACACCATGATAGTATCTACCCTAATGACGTACACCATGATAGTACCTACTCTAATGACGTACACCATGATAGCATCTACTCTAATGACGTACACCATGATAGTACCTACCCTAGTGACAGACACCATGATAGATAGTATCTACCCTAGTGACGTACACCATGAGAGTATCTACTCTAATGACGTACACCATGATAGCATCTACTCTAATGACGTACACCATGATAGTACCTACCCTAGTGACATACACCATGATAGTATCTACCTTAGTGACGTACACCATGATAGTATCCACCATGATAGTATCTACCCTAGTGACTTGCACCATGATAGTATCTGGTATCTACCTTAGTGACAGACACCATGATAGTATCTACCCTAATGACGTACACCATGATAGTACCTACCCTAGTGACAGACACCATGATAGTACCTACTCTAATGACGTACACCATGATAGGATCTACTCTAATGACGTTCACCATGATAGTATCTACCCTAGTGACTTGCACCATGATAGTATCTGGTATCTACCTTAGTGACAGACACCATGATAGTATCTATCCTAGTGACGTACACCATGATAGTACCTACTCTAATGACGTACGCCATGATAGTATCTACTCTAATGACGTACACCAGGATAGTATCTACCCTAGTGACGTACACAATGATAGTATCTACCCTAGTGACGTACCCCATGATAGTACCTACTCTAATGACGTACACCATGATAGTACCTACCCTAGTGACAGACACCATGATAGTACCTACTCTAATAACTTACACCATGATAGTATCTACTCTAATGCCGTACCCCATGATAGTATCTACTCTAATGACGTATACCATGATAGTATCTACCCTAGTGACGATAACCATGATAGAATCTACCCTAGTGACGTACACCATGATAGTATCTACCCTAGTGAGGTACACCGTGACAGTACCATATTAACAACTGATAGGTGTAAACAGGAATCTTTATACAATATTGATAATTAATTTACAGTTGTATAAAATGTCAAACTGGCTTTGAATAAATGTTAAACAGCATAGTGTCACCACACACAACAAGAAAACCCCTTAAAGCTGACAGTACAAGTTAAAAAGCTTTCAATTGAGATTAAAAAAAAACTTCTTTTCCCCAAAATATTTTTTTCTGGTTTTGAGAACTTTCTAGTCTCTACGACTATCGTTTCTAAGGAAGTGTCGACATTTTAGTTTGGTCCTTGCTTGGTAACAAGTATGACTACGAGTTCATAATAAAGTTTTGTTTGTTGGTGCAGTTCTATGCACGTGAAAGACTGATGATATATATGAGATTGATAGTAGTTTTTTTAAGTAATATACCATTTATTTTGGATACACCCTTTTGGAGAATGTGCCATAAATAACAAACAGCTTGGCCGTGTTTCAAAGTCTTCAGGTGAGTGGGTTTTTTTTGATAACGGTTGCCGATCAGGGTGCGCGGTGCATTGAATCGCAAGACGGTCAGTTGTAGAATGATAACCAGTTTAACAGGTAATGCTTATTTCATACTCAGCGAGACCCCTACTCATTACCAAGCCAGGACAAACGAAAATGTCGGCACTTCCTTAGAAACTATAGTCGAAAGAAACGGGGAAATTCTCAAAAACAGAAAAAGAAAAAAAATGTTTTTTTTTTTTTTTTCATCATATCTCAATTGAAAGCTTTTTAACTTGCACTGTCAGCTTTAAGTACAAAGGCAAAACAAATGGCCCTGATCACCCACTCTGACAGTGCGTGTTATGGCAACTAGTACTGTTGACCTGTAGCCTGCCCAACTGCGACTTCTCGGGTACCTTGTTGTTTAGTTCAAGGCAGCTAGTACATATAATCTAGTGAACCTTCAAATATTTGTAATGAAATTTTAAAATCTCAAAACATATTAAGTTTCACATTAGCGTTTAAATGATATGTCGTACACCACAAGGAACATTTACATACATTATCTAGAATTTTATAGACTTCACACATCATGGGATGACAATAAGTGTTGACATTGATAGCTTAAGTGAAGTATATACACTCCACTGAATGTGGGTTACCATAGTCATGAACTTTTTGTACTCATTAAATACGCAAGAAATAAGAAACATTTGCCTGAATTCCTAAAATCAAAATATATTAAGGTCTGAAACGGTGCATGCTGACAGTTTTTCTAGATAGGGTATACTTTTACACTTCAAATTATTACATAAGCATGTACATTCTTATTAGCTCACCGGGTCCGAAGGACCAAGGTGAGCTTATGCCATACTGTGGCGTCCGTCCGTCGTCCGTCCGTCAACAATTTCTTTAAACAAATTCTTCTTCTTAACCACTGATTGGAATTTATCTAAATTTTACTGGAAGGATCCCTAGGTGGTAGGGATTCAAAATTGTACAAATGGTGGGGGTGACCCCCAAGGGGGCTGAGGGGCGGGGCCAAAAGGGGGCAATTTGGCTATATTGCTTTAAGCGACTTATTCTCTGGAACTAAAAGATGGATATCAACCATATTTGACTGGAAGCATTCCTAGGTGGTGGGGATTCAAAATTGTACAAATGGTGGGGCTGACCCCCGTGGGGGCTTAGGGGCGGGGCCAAAAGGGGGCAATTTGGCTATATTGCTTTAAGCGACTTCTTCTCTGGACCTAAGAAATGGATATCAACCATATTTGACTGGAAGCATCCCTAGGTAATGGGTTGAAATGGTTGAGATCCCAATCATATAACCATATATACAATTGCCGAGTATGAAGAGAAGAATGCACAGTTGCTTCCAGGATGGCCCTAGGGTCTGGCCCCACCATTGGAGACATAGTCCCTGGGTCTTAACTTTTAAACGGTTGAGATCCCCTCCCCAAAACTATATATACAAATGCTGGACATAAAGAGACGAATGCAGTCATGATAATAGAATAGACCCTGGGGTCTGACTGAACCCCTAGGGACCTAGTTTCTTAGTCACAGCTACGAAACAGTTGAGATCCCCACCCTATAACCATATATACAATTGCTAATTATAAAGAAATGAATGCACATGTGCTTCCAAGATGGCCTTGGGGTCTGCCCAGCCTTTGAGACTTAACCCCTGGGTCATAACTTCGAAATGTTTAAGATCCCCACCCCAAAACTATATATACAATTGTTGGGCATAAAGAGACGAATGCAGTCATGATATTAGAATTGATCCCAAGGTCTGCCCCACCTTTGCAGACTTAACCCCTGGGTCATAACTTAGAAACGCTTGAGATCCCCACCTCAAAACTATATATACAAATGCTGGGCAAAATGAGACAAACGCAGTCATGATATTAGAATTGATCCTGGATTGGCCTTGGGGTCTGGCATATTCCCTTGGATCTCGTTTGGAGAATATTTTGCCATGATTGCAAAGATATCCAGGTGAGCGATACAGGCCCTCTGGGCCTCTTGTTCTAATTCATAGGCATAAAAGCTCTTTACTCAGCTATAACAAAATAATAGTTAAAAGAATCATTTGAATGTATGCTAATTTTATTACCCTTTCAGAAGTTGTTTAAAGGTTTTAAACATATTTGACCCCTGTGACCTTGAATATAACTAAAGGTCATTCAATTGAACAAACTTGGTAGCCCTTCATCCCAGCATGTTTTCTGGCCAAATATCAGTATCCCAGGCTTCTTGGTTATTCAGAAGTTGTTTAAAGGTTTTAAACATATTTGACCCCTGTGACCTTGAATATTTGTCAAGGTCATTCATTTGAACAAACTTTGAAGCCCTCCATCACAGCATACTACTGGCCAACTAGCATCATCTGATGCCTTTTGGTTATTCAGAAGAAGTTGTTTAAAGGTTTTAAACATATTTGACCCCTGTGACCTTGAATATAAGTAAAGGTCATTCATTTGAACAAACTTGGTACCCCTTCATCCTAGCATATTACTAGCCAAATATCATTATCTTAGGCCTCATAGTTATCTAGAATAAGTTGTTTAAAGTTTTTAACATATTTGACCAATGTGACCTTGAAAATAGGTGAAGGTCATTTATTTGAACAAACTTGGTAGTACTTCATTCCAGTAGTTTGCTTGGGCCAGGTGAGCTAAAAACGTAGTAATGGATGGATGGTATAGCAAGAAAGAACTTGTAGCAGTTTAAGTGCAAATTGAAATGGTTATATACAAAATATAAGATTGTAGACCATGGACCTACCATACAAGAAGTGAAAAATTACCTTTAGCCAACAATAGCACTATTAAGATATGTGACCAAATTCAGCCATTACCCCTAACTTGCTCTTTTTCGAATAGGTCTAAAGTTCATCTAGCCTATAAGTTCATTTTGTGTACATAAAATCCTGCTGATATTTGTTCTAGACCGAGTCCCTTATTCTAACAACCAGTTTTATGAAAAGGTTTTGCTAAATGGTGTTTGTTCTGAGAAGATTTTTCTGTAAGTTTTAAGCGATTGACTCATTGCTGTACATACATGTACATTTATATATTTCCAACCGACCAAACCTGTTTTCATATCAATACACCGTTCCTCTTGTTCCCCCGGAGCTGTATATTTAACAAGAAGCCTACACGACCTGTATCGCTTACCCAGATCTTTATGCCCAGTAATGGCTATGGGTTCAGGTTCTCAACCAGTTCAAAGTTATGGCCCAGAAATTAAGTCCCTAGGGGTGGGGCCAGACCACAGAGTTAGTTATGATGCCCTGCAATCATATATATGATTATAGGGTGGGGATCTCAGCTGTTTCAAAGTTATGGTTCAAACATCAAGTCCCTAGGGGTGGGATCAGATCCAAGGGTCAATTCTTTTATCATGATTGTGTTTGTCTCTTGATGCTCAGAAATTGCTTACATGGCTATAGGGTGGGCTTTTTGATAATTCTTTTTGGCCAAGTCCCTCAACCCAGGGGTCAGGCCTTCAACTGGTACAATTTTGAATCCTCAAACAATGAAGAATGCTCCAAACCAAATATGGTTGATATCTATCACTTTGCCAAATTACCCCTTTTTGACACCGCCCCTTAGTCACAAGGGAGGCAATACCTTCCATTTATACAAAATTGAGTCCACTTTGCCCAGAGATGAGTACAACAAATTTGGTATGAAACCCTCCATTCATACAGAAAAAGGATTTTTTTTTTCTTTTTCTGCTCTACCTAATGGGCCCTGCTCTGTGCCCCCATGGGAGCCAAACCCTTCATTTACACAAAATTGAATTCACCTTGCCCAAGAATGTTTTACACAGAATTTGGTTTAAATCCCTCCATTGGTAGGGATGGATTTTAAAGATTTACCTCAATTTCACCTATTGGGCCCTACCTCTCTGGTCAAATCCACTGTTTATGCAAAATTGCATTCCCTTTTGCTGAGGATATTCATGGCCAAATTAAGTTAAAATCCACTAAGCTGTTTAAGAACTAGTAGCATTTTAAAGGAAAAGTTGATGGACAGACAGACAGATGACAGACACCATACCTACTCCCATAACATGAGAGGCCGCTGGTCGGTCTTTTTTCAATCGGATATGATTTTGCCGACTGCGACGGAGCCTGTCAAAAGTTTTTCGCCGTGTAAAACCTCTAACATTGTTGGAGTAACACCATACCATGGCATAAGCTCACGCGCCTTTTGGGCAGGCGAGCTAAAAATCTAAACTTGAGTCTGATAGATAATGTTGCCTTCTATAAAGATGACCGTAACACACAAAGGTCATTGCACCTATAGAATGTGTAAATAAATACAGAATGCAAAAAGAAAAAAATCTTTTTCACATCACTTTGGAACAGAACTTTATCTACGATGATCTGTCACACGTTACCAACTTATGACAGACTACGATGATCTGTCACACGTTACCAACATATGACAGACTACGATGATCCGTCACACGTTACCAACTTATGACGGACTACGATGATCTGTCACACGTAACCAACTTATGACGGACTACAATGATCTTCCACACATTACCAACTTATGACGGACTACGATGATCTGTCACAGGTTACCAACATATGACAGACTACGATGATCTGTCACACGTTACCAACTTATGACGGACTACAATGATCTGTCACACGTTACCAACTTATGACGGACTACGATGATCTGTCACACGTTACCAACTTATGACGGACTAAGATGATCTGTCACACGTTACTAGCTTATGACGGACTACGATGATCTGTCACACGTTACCAACTTATGACGGACTACGATGATCTGTCACACATTACCAACTTATGACAGACTACGATGATCTGTCACACATTACCAGCTTATGACGGACTACGATGATCTGCCACACGTTACCAACTTATGACGGGCTACTATGATCTGTTACACGTTACCAACTTATGACGGACTACAATGATCTGTCACACGTTACCAACTTATGACGGAGTGCAATGATCTGTCACACGTTACCAACTTATGACGGAGTGCACTAAGTACTGGTTCTACCACTGCCTATCCTGTGTTTACATGTTTGAGCGCCATAAAGGCTTTTTTTTCATCCATCGCTATCACAGCTCAGAGATTCCTGCCATCTCCAGGAAGTGATCATGTCACAATCGTCCTATCATAACTTGTTATTGTACGGCCTGGACAAGAAATTATTAGAAGAACCAGTATTAAAATAATATGTCTCCCTTTATTCAAAGGGGAGACATAATAAGCACACTAGAAAACAAATGGTGTAGAGATTTTTATTAAAATTTATGTAAAAAAATTGATGTGTTTGAGTTGTGGTGGGAGATAATCCTGGTCAACTGGTTCATCATAGTCAGGATTGTACTTGTAACCTTTACCATAACCTGTAAAATAATAAGCTGTATTAAAGGGAGATAATCCTGGTCCAAAGGTTCATTATAATCAGGATTGTACTTGTAATCCTTACCATAACCTGTAAAATAACGAGTTGTATTTAAGGGAGATAATCCTGGTCTACAGGTTTATCAGTCAAGATTGTACTTAAAACCCTTACCATAACCCGTAAAATAACGAGTTGTGTTAAAGGGAGATAATCCTGGTCCCCAGGTTCATCATGGTAGTCAGGATTGTACTCTTATCAGTCAAGGTGTTTAAAAATCTTTTTAAACTGCAAGAAAAGGATATCAACAACTGAAGAATAAACCTTTGAATTGATTTTTTCCTAAATTGATGAAATAACTATGTTTTAAAATGAGAAAAGGTACAGAAACTAATTCCTTTGTGTATTTCAAAAAGTGTTGTTCGATGGTCCAATTTTGCAGAAGATACGCCGTTATATATTGATGGCACTGCAGTGAGACAACATAAGCTTTCTTACTTCTACATGATACACACAAGAATTGTAATCCTCACCTAGAGATTTCATCAGTTTAGTAGAAGCATTCCTTAGATGAAGTGGCACTGATGGTTGTGTCCCCTCTTGACCTTTGACCTGTGTCTTGGCCTTGTTGTAAGCTTTATATATTTCCACAGATTTCGGGGCCCTGCATAGGTACACTGTACACTGTGCCAACATTACCTGTGCATATACATGGTAAAATATGTTTTCACAGCTTTTCTTTGACAAATTACTGACAGATTCAGGACCCTTTTTGGCAAATTGTTGACAGATTATCAATTGCTTTAAATATCTGGATTATCATCCATGTATTGTATAGATATGATTTTACAAAGCAAGGATTGTTCTTTATACTTTCGAAATTTATGTTTATCACAACACAAAATAAGAGAACCGCGGGGCGGAACAAAATACGCCCGTCGAATGCCATATAGTGTTATTGTTACTGAAATGAACAACTTTTGCAAAAATCGTTGAATCAAAATTCTTTTAAGGGAGACACAACTTCATATCATGATTATAATGTATACCAAGTTTCAAAGAGATCCGTTGAAAAAATGTAGGAGGAGATTGCCGAATTCAAATACTGAAATAAACAAAGGGCAATAACTTTTGCAAAATCTGTCAAATCCAAATTCTTTTCAAGGAAACACAACAACATATGATGATTATTTAGCCTACTAAGTCTCAAAGTAATCCGTCAAAAAATGTAAGAGGAGATCTCCGGACAAAAAATCAAATACTGAAATGAACAAAGGGCAATAACGTTTGGAAAAACTGTTGAATCAAAATTCTTTTAAGGGAGACACAACTTCATATCATGATTATAATGTATACCAATTGCAAGTTTCAAAGAGATAGGTCGAAAAATGTAGGAGGAGATTGCCGGACAAACAAAAGTTTATGCCAGCCGGACAATCCCATACCATAATACTCCCGTCAAAATTTGACGGGCGTATAAAAAGGGTAAATATCTTTAATGCACAAAAAAATATTTTTATAGCAAAATGGAAATATTTATAATCATTTAAGAGCTTTTTGAAATTTTCAAAATATTGTTAAAACAGAGCAAAATCTGGAGAAATTAATAACATAATAGCTATAGGTTACCACCGTGCATTTAAACAAGCCATTCAGCTATTAACATCTGTATACCTAACTTGCTATATGTACATACATACTACTGTTAGCATAGGAATCTTGATACAGACCCCAGTTAGGCAGTTACTGACAGGAAGCTGTCAGCTTGTTTGGGTTACATGAGCCATCATCACCTTATTACAGTGATAATTGTTTTGATATTTACTTATATAGTTCCAATGACCTTTATGGTGTAGTCTATATTACTGGAGGACAAGTACACATACAGAGTTATATACAGAGTTAAGGTGGGTATGTCACTTACATCACACTCTGGCATCCCTATTAAATGGCACGCCTGGTAGGCTGACACAGCCTGGGTCAAGGCTGTCGGGTCAGCCAGACCTACAACGGAATACACAAATTACAAGAAAAACTGTGAGGGAGTCAATATATGCCAGCAACAAATTGGTTGAATTAATGTAATTTGAGAAGGAAAGTGCATGTCTGTGCAAAGAAAAAACATGGACCTGTATGTAGTTTGAGGATATGAACAATGGTAACTGAATGTTATAAAAAATAATTATATTAGTTAATTCCATACAAGTGTTGTTGAATATTACCTATTTATACTTGTCTCTACAGTTTGTGCTTTCCGGTGGGACTTGTTGCGCTCACAAACAAGTTTCATGCCAAAGGAAAAATCAAAACTGCAAAAGGCCTCAAGTCTTTTAAAACTGATGCAGGGTCCCGATGTCATGACATGCAAACTTTTGTATGATACCCTGACACATTCAGAATTCCATAACATTTGGTTGAAAACTGTTGGAGTAGTTGCACTTAAAAGAAAATATCACGAAGTTTTTAAGAACAGTTATATAACTAATGTAAAAATTCATAAAGGACCCCGCTTTTACAATATGCAAATCTTCATATCATAAACATGACACATTGGTTGAGAACTGCAGGACTAGCTATACTAAAAACAATGTTATAACTCATTGAAGCACAGTCCTACTTTTATATGTGAATCTTCATATGACACAAACCAAGTTTTGTAAAACTGTGGAATTAATGAGTGACTCACCAAACAAAATTCAAAATTTACATTACTCTTGTAAAAAGATACCCTAGAAGGATAATGGTGCCCACCATCAAAGGATCATTATTAAATCAGATTTACAAAAGAGATATAGTGATACAAAAAACTCTAACTATGAATATCCAAGATAAAATGTCAACCATTTTCACACATATGACCCATGCGACTTTGAAAGAAGGTCAAGGTCATCTTATAACACTGCATGCCAACATGCTACCTGCTAAACATCATAACCCTGGGCCTTTTAGTCCCTTAGAAGAAGCTCTTTAAGGGTTTTTACATATTTGGCAACTGCAACCTTAAAAGTAGATCAAGGATTTATTTCAGGAAAATGTATAGCACTCATCCCTGCAGGTACCTACTCGCCAAATAGCTGAACCACGGGTCTTTCAGTATTCAATAAGAAGTTCTTTAAACAAAAAAGTTGATGAACAGATAAAGGCTGCAGCACCAATGCTGCATCATACAATTAGCTTACTGGCACTTTGTGCCAGGTAAGTTAATAAATGTTATTTTCAGTCCTTTTCTCCATAAACCAATTTCCATGTCAAAATTTTGAGGTGCTTGGAGTGGTTTTTTTTTATTGTACAGGTAATTGATACCTTAATTTCTTCATCTAAAATTTGAAGCAACATTTGCAATATTTTAAAAGTAGAAACTTCTAGGATGCCACAGTACACCTAAATCTTAACCAAAGAGTCTTTAGATTGGTTGACTTATGAATATGAGTGAGGATTCAACTGTAGTCTCAGTGTGGTAATTACAACAGTAACTGTTACACCAGTCTCTCAAAATTAGCAAAGGAATATTAACTTACCAACATCTTCGCTAGCCACTCTGATTAATCTACGTGCCACATACAATGGATTTTCTCCTCCTTCCAACATCCTGGCCAGCCAGTAGAGGGCAGCAGTGGCATCAGAGGCCCGGATAGACTTATGTAAGGCGGAGACGATGTTATAATGTTCCTCTCCAGCCCGATCATATAGGACGTGTGACCTTTGTAGTCCCTCCTTCACATCGGCAGAAGTCACAACAGGTCGACGTCCTGACTGGCTGGAGGTGGAGTCCTGTGACTGGCTATTGTGTTGACAGAGGCGGGACTGTAGGGCCATGTGGAGACTGTTGAGGGCCGCCCTGGCATCCCCGTCACACAAATTAGACAAGGTGGTCAGTGCCTGCTGCTCCACATACACACACTTCCTCCTGTAAACACCATTGAATATCACAGTTATCTTATTTTTTAATTTCCCCAGGCATACACAGAGAAAAGTTTCCTTTTAATGCCCTAGCATATCTGTGAGAGGTACACATCCCTCGATCCTCTTACACTGTCCATCAGCTATATACACATTTTGTATCCGTCCAATTTAGACTTCTCTACATCAGATAACTTAATCCCTCTCTAACACTGCCCAGCTTATATCCTTATGTGTCAGACTCAGACTCCTCTGAATCAGACAGATCACATCCTGTCTCTGGCAAGCTACCATTCATACCTGTCAGATTTAGTCTCATCCCCTTCATCTGGACCACACCCTTCTGCTACGATAACTCCACCCACAGCCATCACAGCCTTGACAAGGATTTGCTGCAGGTCCGATGGTTCCAGTTTGTCCAGTGTGATGACACGACAGCGACTCAGGAGGGCGTTGTTTACCTGGAATGAGGGGTTCTCGGTGGTAGCCCCTATCAGGATGATAGTGCCATCCTCTACATGGGGCAAAAGGGAGTCCTGATATACAATGAGAACAGAAAGAGGTACTCTATGATAATTAACACCCATGACAAGATATACAAAATATGAGAGAAGAAAATATTTAGGGAAACACATATAGTTTTGTTGCAATTAGTATTGCTTCTTAATTAAACCCCATGAAATAAATAACTTATAATCAAAGAGAAGATTCAATCTAATTAGAATCATATCCTTATTGCCGTTCCTCTACGATCGTAGAGGAATGGGTACGATACTCTTACATTATGTAAGAGTATCGTAGAGGAACGGGAATAAGGATCTGATTTTAATTAGATTGATAGAAGATTGGATTTTGTTTTAGTACATGTACATTACCATCATTCAATCATAAAAGTAGTATGCTGTAACATAGCACTCTTAAGATTTTAACCCTGCCACATGTTGTAACATAGCACTCTTAAGATTTTAACCCTGCCACATGCTGTATAAGTGTTATTCTGAACATTACAAACCAAACTATCTGGACAGACAACAGAATAAAACATAAAGAACAAATTGTTTGGACAAACGTGATTTCAACTGTACACGCAAACTGATGTGTTCGGATTAACAAAACCCCATTATTTTGTAACAGGGTTTTTGCCATGTGTTAATAAGGTCCAGTACAGGGACCCATTCCCAATTGAAAAATGACCCTGCATTTTCCCAACTGGATTAAAAAGCATGGTTATACAAGTTTCCAATTGTTATATATGTGCAATGTTCAAAGTATGACTGTTTAAAACAAGTTATCAAAATACATCAATAGCGAAAATTTGAAATTGAATAAACAAAATCACTGAAAATTAATGTGTTTATTTATTGCTATACATTTTACTGTAAGAAACAGTCAGATGAAAAATTTTGCTTATCACATATCAAGTTTTATTTTTTCTAAACTTATGATATTTTCCAAAACTCTATTCCTTCTTTGCATATTGCAGAGTTATCTTCTCTTGGGAGCAGGTATTGATTGTTACGTCATTTGTATGTGAGAGTAACGTCAGCAATTTTTGAGAAAACGACGTAATTTCCTCACACAGACCAATGACGTAGCAATCAATACCTGGTCCCAAGAGAAGATAACTGCGCAATACGCAAAGACGGAATACTTGTTCCCGGGAACACTGATGATATTTCCAAATGGTTGCCTAAAGCTGATGATTTCCCCAAAATAGCTGACAAGTGCCCTGTATAACTGACTATATATTATTCCGTCTTTGCGTACTGCAGATCTAGTTATCTTCTCTTGAGAGCAGGTAGTGATAGTTACGTCATTTGTTCATGTGAGACAATTACGTCGTTTTTTCAAAAATTGATGACGTTACTCTCACATACAAATGACGTAACACTCAATACCTGCTCTCAAGAGAAGATAACTCTGAAATACGCAAAGACAGAATAGCACCCATGTTCACCATTCTACAATCCTTAACCGCAAAGACGGAATAGACAGCTTCTGAATCACTTTCTATGAAAAACCTCAAACCTGCTGTGTTTTGTTGAACCGATGAATTTCATCCAAAAAGAGAATAGTCTTTTTCTTCAGCATCCTTTGGTCATTCTTAGCAACCTTGACAACCTGTTTGACGTCATTGACGCCCGACGTCGTCGCAGACAGTTGGACAAACTTTAGGGTGCCTCCTTCCTTACACTGTTGGGCAATTATCTTGGCAAGTGTTGTCTACAAAATATAAGAAATTAAGACCCACTAAAATACAGTAAATATGAATAACTGCTAAAATAAATATATTTCATATTATCTTAATAATAAAACTATTTTTTACATCCAAGTGAACAGGCATATACAGCATTTTTGGGGGGTAAACATGCATATATGAAATTTATCAATTTATAAATAAACATTTACAAATCTGCAGATCAAAATTTAGGCCTTTTGATTTACCCTCCTAATAGAAAAGCTTTAAGTTTTAATTTTTATGTCAATTACTCAATGTGTATTTAACTGAATTTCTACTGTAAAGTCAAACCATAGACCACAATTTAACTGTTCCAGAAAACATCAAGCTACAAAAATTGGGGTCAATTTGAACATAAAAGTTTATTTAAACCATTTTAAATAGTTATTTAATAAAAAAAAATACTTCGATACACAGATATTCCTACATGTCCATTCAAACAATTTTAAAATTTTATTTCGGACAATATTACTATTCCTTTCATCACCTTCCCACAGCCTGGGGGTCCCCAGAGTATAAGGGAGGGGATCTGATCACTTTGTAGAAGTGACCGCAGTAGACTGTTCCTCCCCACTGCCTTATCTTGTCCAACATACTCCTCTAGGCTCTTCGGTCGCATCTGTTCTGCCAGGGGCTTACTGCTGGCGGTCAAACCAATACTGACTGCACAGCTGTCATTTCTACCACATTCTTGAGGCCCTGACTTATTAGAAACAGAAGGAAAGCTGGCAGTTTCTGTTCCTGATGGACATACTATTGAGACTGTACTACTAGAACTGTCAGTGCTAAGAACGTTCGGTTTGTTATTTCTGTAGTGTTTGTTTATTTTACTGCCCAATTGTAAACATTCGTGATCAGTGTCTGTGTCATTACTTTCATGATCGTTCGATTTATCTTCGACTCGACCTGTCTCCTGATGACTCCTAAAGGAGTCTGTAGCTGTTGTCAGTTTCTGTTTCTTGTGTACTGGACTGGTGTTTGATTTCCCACCGACAGGCTTCAGACACCCCCATGCAAAGGTGTCGTTCGATTTACGTTTCTTTGCTATTTTTGGACTGTCATACGTCGTTTCCTGTGTGGTCGTGTTGTTTAAACACTCGTTGACGTGGACGTCTATCTGAGATTTTCTGAAACTCCTCTGACAAACGGGACACTCGACTTGTCCTTCCATCGTGTACCAATATAAATATGCTGTTACAGAGCAAGGGAGATCACTCTCATCTGTTATGTTCCTCATGTGTCCGCGATAGAAGATTTTAGAAGTCCTCATGATCATGTGTCGGCGATAGGAGATTTTAGAAGTATTTTTTTTTACATACAGAGAAAGATAGAAGTAAAATGAGTTAATTAATATATTAATGCGTATCACCCCATGTGTCATCAATATTTATAAATATACTGGAGAAGGTAAATAAGCATTTTTTTAATTTATATTTCCCGCGGAAACAGACTTGTCTCCCTTATTTTTCCAAAATGGCGTCCACCGGTAAGGATGGAAGTGATAAAAACAACAAATACGATCGACAGCTCAGGTAAACATTATCGCTTGTCACTTAACGCACGTTTTTGGTTGAACAGATAACACAGTTTACTGAAAACGTTATTAAATGCACAAAATGATCCTTCTGGTGTCATGAATAGCATAAGTATTTGTCCATCTCTGACAAATGTCAAACATTGCAAGTTTGCAGGAAATATTGTAATGACAATAAATGTCCATCCGTTTACTACAGTTTGGACCAAATCTCTTCAGCTCTTTTTAGATTTTCATATGCCAACTCCAAATAATTCATTTAGGTGTTTTAATAGAAATATGAGGACTGATATTTGGTATTTACATTAGATACTCCGAGAAGCCAGTATACTAACAGTTAACGTTATATATATCTACGTCTCTGGGGGATACTCAAACATTTGTTTTCCGAAAGTCGCTGAAGATTGTAGAGTTTTTTTTCCAACACAGAAGAGGTAGATAGGATCAATGATTATGATTAATTATATTATTATGACTCATGAGAAATCTAAAAAAAATGCCTATGTAACCTGATTGAGTCCTGCATGATGTACATGTGCTTTGTTTGCAGATTGTGGGGTGATCATGGACAGGCTGCCCTCGAGTCGGCCAGGGTTTGTCTTGTCAATGCTACAGCCACTGGTACAGAGATCCTGAAGAACCTCATCTTACCTGGTTTGTTTGATCAAATGAAACTGTGTTTTTACAGTCATTAGCCTATAGATTTGGTAATTAGTGTACACTGATAGACCTGTCTTACAATACGTAAATGTTAAAGCTTTTGGAAGAGCTTCCTTTTTGTTGTAGCTTGCATATATATATATAACAGCAGTTTGTGATATAATATATACAACTCCCATGTGAAAGTTATCTGACAGAAATCACTGCATAATTTTGCCAAACAGTTGTAATGATATATGGCTATTGGCTATACACATCTAGCTAGGTCATGAATGAATTATGAAGCTTCAACATACAGGTATATCACAGATAGATGCAGTAAGCAGTGTAACATGCCAATGTTTTTAAATTTATCCTGAGAGAGTTATGTTCTTTTGTAATAGAAAAGAAGAAGTAAAAAGAATATGTGTTTTTGCTAGAGGTTAAACTAGCGTCCCTCACCAGTAAGATGCTCTATCTCAAGCTCTAATATATAAGCCAAAGGGAAATTCCCCCGAGTCAAAGCTAGTAAGGTGACTGAAACTGTATACAATGTACATCATTACACTTCCCCCACCCCCTTGAGTATGGCATGCATAAATGCATGCTTATCAAATTGAGCAAAGTAATTTTACATAAAGACCTTCCACTGCAGTAGCAGAAGAATCTCATCCTATTCAGAATTTGTAACTATGTATTATTAGTTATTGATTGAGTGAAGCTGTACACAGATATTTGACTAAATTGTATTTGTTTTATTTTATCCAGGTATAGGTTCCTTTACAATAGTTGATGGTCACAAAGTCCAGGGGGAAGATGTGGGCAACAAGTAAGTAACTGCAAGGTAGAGTTGAGCAAAGTCCATCTCAAATCTGTCTCAACAAGTTATCTTTTTACAAGGTAGCGATAGCAGATCTCCAGTCAAATCTTTTCAACAAATCAGTCACTTCAGAAAATAGACAGTGAAAACGACAATTCAAATTTGTCGCAACGAGTTGTTTCAATGTATAGTCTGCAGTGCCTCAAGTCAATTCTCATAATCTGACGCAATACTGCAGGAGTCTTTATATGATATATATACATAACAAATCCACAACTAAAATCAGTCACAATTTGCAAAAACACCACTCTATTCTGTCCCCATAATAAGTCTTTACATGGTATAGACACAGCAAAACAATAAGTGAAATCTTTACACCTGTGGATATATTGAGAAAACAAAACCTCAAAACTCTCTCAATATGTAAAATTTTAAAGGGTAAAATATCAAAACCACATCTCAGAATCTTCATTTAAAAGTCAAAATTCTGATGAAACATTTTTGCTTTGAAGCTATAGTATAATTAACCTCATTGAGTTGTTTATGAAATACTTGGACATATATATCATATGATATTTACATTTCGCTCAGTTTTAATTTAGGCCCCTCTAATTAGTAAAAAAAATAATAAAAAACTAAACAGTTAAACTGATTTTAACATCTGTTCATTCAGACATAACTGCTAGAACTTAGATATTCATGAATAGCTTTCAAGTCAAAGGAAAAGGTAGTTTGTAAAATTGTGACCCATGATCCACAAGGTGTGAAAAGGCCAAACTAAAATAAGAGGTTAAATTTCTACATAGACCTTGCATTTCTGAACGTAATTCAAGCATATGATCATTACGGTGTGTATGTATCAAGAAATTAAGTAAATCATCAAAATGCAATGTTAACTATTGTCTACAGACTGACATGTTTACCTACCTGAAACTTAACGATCTTTCACAGTAAATCATTTGTTTTGTATTTGTAGCTTCTTCCTTACGAAAGATTCGCTGGGCGAGGTAATCAAAAGTTTCTTATATTGATTGGAGCAAAATAAAAATGTATTGCTTTAGAAATGTTTGAATGAATAAGGAAATCGCCAAACTCTGCTCACTGTTTTTTTCTCACTATTTAAATAATTATAAGATACTTTCTATGTCTTGGTATGCATTTGTATTTATATAGATATACCGTATTGTGATCTGATGTAAGTAAAATCCACACACTGTGGAGTTTATTTTGGTTTATTATACACAAAATATAATGAAGGACTCAATTTGTATGTAAAGTACATTGTACCGATACATGTCATTTCTGCCACTCTCCACAGTCACGGGCCAAGGTAGCTACAGAGCTGTTGGGCGAGCTGAATCCTGATGCTACAGGCGACTTTGTGGAAGACGTAAGACATTAATGCTATAGGTTGTCTACTGAACTGTATAATAGATAATATTGCAGACTTAATAACAAGTTTGTTGCAAATCTAGATACTTTTATATAGTGGTGTTCCGATTAATCGAGTATGTCGAGCATCGGTCAGTTAGGCTAACAAACTGATCAATCGAGTACAAAATCCATGATCGATTTTAGTCGGAATTCTAATGTATAGATATTATGGAGTTTTCAGCAGACATTTTTCCCAGCTACTTTGTAAAATTGATGGCATCATCACTGCATGACTTACTAAATTAGCTCATAACTGCTAGTTAGGACTATATATTACAGATTCAGTGTTTGAAGAGAGGTATTTCTTATATTATAATTACATGGTATCAATTTTTTATTTGCCTAAGTGACTCGCAACAACAGCATGGAGGATTTCACTATGTATTTCTTTAAAATGATTATTAATCGATCATCGGTTGGTTAATGGTAACCAATGATTGATCATAATATTTCAACCGATTTCCAACATTACTTTTATATTGAAGTTTTGAATGGTTTAGATATAGAACTGATTAGTGAAATATATTCATAAATAAATATAAACTTTATTTATTTTACAACAATTATGAAACAAGTTAACTTATATTAATCACTCTTGTTGGCCCGGTTGTTAGCGCGTGGGGGGGGTCTTATTGTGGGAGGAAACCGGAGTACCCGGAGAAAACCCACGTGATCGGGCAGGTGACCCCAACCTTTTCATGTCCGATCGGGGAATCGAACCCCGGCCGCCTTGGTGAAAGGCAAGTGCGCTATCCACTGCACCACCCGACCACTCGAATATATTCATATCGGATTCACACATGGATGAACAAATACTGCTTTACTTAAAAGTGACAAACGTGGATGTGTATGTTACATTTAAATTTTATCTATTTATAGCATCCAGAAAAGCTTCTTCAGTCCAATCCAAGCTTCTTCAACACATTTACCCTGGTGATTGCTACAAACCTGTGTGAAAGGTAACATTTGGAACACTACTGAAACGGAGCAATATTTCACTAACCGGAAATATAGAAAGCAATATTTCACTCACATCATAAATGTACTTCTAAACTTTCCATGAAATCCAATTTAAGAGAGAGAAAAGTGTCCAAGGGCTATTCCATTTAAATATATACTCCACCCCCAAATATCAGGTTTTAAGATCAGTCATTATCATAAGTAATTATTTTTGCAACAAATAACCAGAAACATATGTTATTTCGTTAAGTCATTCCTGGGAGGGGGTGTTCATCTAAAAGGGGAAGGCTTAATTAACAAAAAACAGTTTAACCATTAGGTTTTTAGCCTTCAGAAAACTTTTTTGTCAAACTATTTCATCTGTCACACTCTGTGATTAGTCAATTACACAAATGTTAAATCTAGTTATTTCCCTTCATTTTACCCTGCATGTCAAGGCACAGGTAAATCCTGCTTTATTGTGAGTAGGCTCCTCCTGTACCCACATCAAGAAATCCTATGGCCCCTGGTTCAGCTTAAAGTCACTTCAATTGAGATAGAATTTTTAAGTGTGTTAAAATACAATTAATTGTCTGATATCTTGCTCTCTGTAATCTGTTCTGTCATTTCCATGTTTTAATCAGATTGGAAATTACTAATGATAAGATAAGCCTGAAAATAAAAAGCTTTAAGATAAAATGAAAGTCGATGAGAACCCATCTTTAAGGAAACAGTTACATGGTCTGCTATTGTCGTTAAAAACTGAGCCATCATATCTTGTCAATGAATTATAATCTTTTTATCTTGTAATTGCTAGTTTCAGTCAGATTTCTAAATGTCAAACTCGATTTGTTCATTATTCAATAATTCTGAGAATTTTTACAACGATTAAAGTCCTGTGACATTTAAAAACATATGTATAATTTATGCAAGAAAATACGTTAAGATTGTGTATGGAACTGTTGATTTATTGAAGGACTTTACTGCAACTGAGTAAACAGCTGTGGACCAACAACGTACCCCTGTTGGTGTGTCGCTGTTATGGGTTTATTGGCTACATGAGACTGGCAGTGCGGGAACACACAGGTGAAGTATATGTTACTAATGTTAAAACCACTTACCAATATCAATTTCTGTGACATCTCATTTTACATTCATTTCTTTCCTTTATTGTCTAATACAAAACTATAATTGCAGATTTCAACAGGTTGATCCTGTAAGATACACCCTTGACCTTTGTGTTACACATGACCTTTGTGTTACACGTGACCTTTGTGTTACCTGTGACCTTTGTGTTACATGTGACCTTTGTGTTACACGTGACCTTTGTGTTACATGTGACCTTTGTGTTACACATGACCTTTGTATTTCACATGACCTTTCCCTTGACCTTTGTTTTACATATGACCTTTGTGTATCTCTTGTCCTTTGTATTAAACATGAACTTTGTGTTACATGGGCGGATTGGTCGAGTGGTTAACACTCCTGCCTTCCGAGCAGGCGGCCGGGGTTCGATCCCCGAAGTGTTTTTCTCCTGCCCACACAACTCCAACAACCCAGGTGGAGTTTAAACTGGTCTGGGGTGGGTGTTGCAGTATATGTGCTGTAGCATTCAAGTGAGGTGGCACTATAAATGATACCGTTGGAAGCACAGTTCCTCTACAAACAGAACACAATACATCTCCAGCACACACGCAGGCATACACACATAGGGAGATATTAGCCAGGTGGCATAGGACTAGTAGTTAGCGTCTGATAAGGCAGCTCCTGCGAATTCCTCAATATTGTATTGATTAATATATATGCTAATTGTATTGACTGTAAAACATTGTATATCTATGTACTGTAAAGCGCTTTAGAGTGGCTTATGTTAGCTAGATAGGGCGCTATATCAAATGTTGAATATTATTATTATTATTATTATGGGACCGTTGTGTTACACGTGACCTTTGTGTTATACGTGACCTTTGTGTTACACGTGACCTTTGTGTTACATTGGACCTTTGTGTTACAAGTGACCTTTGTGTTACACATGACCTTTGTTACACGTGACCTTTGTGTTACACGTGACCTTTGTGTTACACGTGTCCTTTGTGTTACATTGGACCTTTGTGTTACAAGTGCCCTTTGTGTTACACATGACCTTTGTGTTATACATGACCCTTGTGTTACACGTGACCTTTGTGCTACATTGGACCTTTGTGTTACAAGTGCCCTTTGTGTTACACATGACCTTTGTCCGTATACCCTTTGTGTTACACGTGACCTTTGTGTTGCATGTGACCTTTGTTACACATGACGTTGCGTTATATGGGACCTTTGTGTTACACATGACCTTTGTGTTATATGGGACCTTTGTGTTACACGTGACCTTTGTGTTATACATGACCTTTGTGTTACATGGACCTTTGTGATACATGTGACCTTTGTGTTACACATGACCTTTGTGTTACATGTGACATTTGTGTTACATGTGACCTTTGTGTTATTCATGACCTTTGTGTTACACGTGACCTGTGTGTTACACATGACCTTTGTGTTACACGTGACCTTTGTGTTACATGTGACCTGTGTGTTACATGTTACCTTTGTGTTACACATGACCTTTGTGTTACATGTGACATTTGTGTTACATGTGACCTTTGTGTTACACGTGACCTTTGTGTTACACGTGACCTTTGTGTTACACATGACCTTTGTGTTACACATGACCTTTGTGTTACACATGACCTTTGTTACATGTGACCTTTGTATTTCACATGACCTTTGTGTTACATGGGACCTTTGCATTACATGGGACCTTTGTGTTACATGTGACCTTTGTTACACATGACGTTGCGTTATATGGGGCCTTTGTGTTACACATGCCCTTTGTGTTATATGGGACCTTTGTGTTACACGTGACCTTTGTGTTACACATGACCTTTGGGTTACACATGACCTTTGTGTTACACATGACCTTTGTTACATGTGACCTTTGTATTTCACATGACCTTTGTGTTACATGGGACCTTTGCATTAAATGGGACCTTTGTGTTACATGTGACCTTTGTTACACATGACTTTGTGTTACATGGGAGCTTTGTGTTACACATGACTTTGTGTTACATGTGACCTTTGTTACACATGACTTTGTGTTACATGGGAGCTTTGTGTTACACATGACTTTGTGTTACATGTGACCTTTGTGTTACATATGACCTTTGTGTTACATGTGAGCTTTGTGTTACACATGACTTTGTGTTACATGTGACCTTTGTGTTACATATGACCTTTGTGTTACATGTGACCTTTGTGTTACACATGACTTGGTGTTACATGTGACCTTTGTTACACATGACGTTGCGTTATATGGGGCCTTTGTGTTACACATGACCTTTGTGTTATATGGGACCTTTGTGTTACACGTGACCTTTGTGTTACACATGACCTTTGTGTTACACGTGACCTCTGTGTTACATATGACCTTTGTGTTACGTGTGACCTTTGTGTTACACGTTACCTTTGTGTTACACGTGGCCTTTGTGTTACACATGACCTCTGTATTACACATGACCTTTGTGTTATACATGACCTTTATGTTACACGTGACCTTTGTGTACGTGACCTTTGTGTTACACGTAACCTTTGTGTCACACGTGACCTCTGTGTTACATATGACCTTTGTGTTACATGTGCTCTCTGTGTTACACATGACCTTTGTGTTATACATGACCTTTATGTTACACGTGACCTTTGTGTACGTGACCTTTGTGTTACACGTAACCTTTGTGTCACACGTGACCTCTGTGTTACACATGCCCTTTGTGTTACACGTGACCTTTGTGATACATGTGACCTTTGTGTTACACGTTACCTTTGTGTTACACGTGGCCTTTGTGTTACACATGACCTCTGTATTACACATGACCTTTGTGTTATATGGGACCTTTGTGTTTCACGTGACCTTTGTGTTACACATGATGTGACCTTTGTGTTACATGTGTCCTTTGTGTTACACGCGACCTCTGTGTTACACATGACCTTTGTGTTACACATGACCTTTGTACGTGTAACCTTTGTGTTACACGTGACCTTTGTGTTACAGTGATCGAGTCCCACCCTGATAACACCCATGAAGACCTGAGGTTAGACCGCCAGTTTGATGGACTTGTTTCATACTGTGATTCACTGGACCTTGACTCGATGAATAAAAAGGTGAGGTGCTTAATTTTGTTTTTTACTTTACCACACTTATCTTCCTTGATCTTATCATGTCATCATTGAATAGATGACTTATGACTTAATTCTGATCAAATGTAGATTAACCCTAATCTGCTGCTGCAGCCATTGTTTCAAGATAAAGTTTCATTTTACTTCTATATTAAAGAGTAAATCTTGTGAATGAAGTCGGTGACCATCTAGCTCACTTTTGTTGAAGTGTCTTCATTGGACTGAATGTGATCAAGTTATACAGTGGAACCCCACTCCCTTGTACTTGTAGTACTGTAATAATGCCAGTCATCAAACAGTTTGCTTGGTCCTGACCATGTTCTTATAGATTTTAGCTCACTTGCCCTTCGGGCAGGTGAGCCATGGTGCAGTGTCTTCCGTCCGTCAACTTTTCCTTTAAAACACTACTAGTCCTGAACTAGTCCTGGTTTGGAGCATCCTTGGGCCAAGGGCACTCAATTTTGTATAAACAGTGGGTGTGGGCCCCCTGGGGGCAGAGGGGTGGGGCCCAATAGGGGAAATAGGTAAAACCTTTAAAATCTTTCTTCTACCATAGGGATTAAGGGATTTTATCCTCATTTAGTCTGGAGCATCCTTGGTCCAAGGGGACTAAATTTTGTATAAATGATGGGCGTGGCCCCCCTGGGGGCAGAGGGGTGGGGCTGAATGGGGAAATAGAGGTAAACATTTAAAATCCTTCTTCTAGAGTAGGGATTAAGGGATTTTATTCTAATTTGGTCTGAAGCATCCTTAGGCCTAGGGCACTCAATTTTGTATAAACCGTGGGTATGGCGCCCCTTAAATCATTCAGGTATTTAATAATAATAATATATATATTTCTTTAAAGGAAAACATATTCATCTGTGAAAGAGATATTGATTGTGTGATCATGTTGTCAGCTTGATCCATTTTGTATTTGTCGGGCTAGCAGAATTTAATTTTGGGCTAGTGGATTATTTGTGTCTACTAGCCCCGGGTAAGTGTCCTGAAAAAAATGTTTTTACACCCCTGACACCCAAGCACGCATACACTGCACACATGAACCTTAGCTGTTTATAGGACCTTAAACAAAATTAAACGGAACTAAACAATCACAATACTCCAACTGTTATTCCTCGAATACACCTTATTCCTCAGACTTCGATTTTATCCTGATAGTTCCTTTTCTTAGTATCAATCATATTGATTCAAGTCTGCATGAACAATTGAACAATTAAATTGTTGATTTCTACTTTGTCAAGAAATAAATCTTGAATGTTCATATAACTTTCATGCCTTTGTAAACTGTTATGATAATGATGTGTTTCGTTTGTACAGGACCACTCCCATACACCATGGCTGGTCATCCTCTACAAGTACCTCCAGGTGTGGAAACAACAGGTAAGATAATTGTCTCTTCCTCATCTCTTAAAAAGCACCAGGTCAGGCTGTTATAGTGTTGTTTTTGTTATATTTCCTTATCTCCTTTGAAAACAAGAGATACGGCTGTTACAGTTTCTATAGTGTACATTGTATTTTCCTTATCTCTGAATAAAACAACAGATAAGACTGGTATAGTTTCTATAGTGTACATTGTATTTTCCTTGGCAAAGGATCAAAGGTCGACCTATTGTAAAGTGTTTACAGACCAAAACTTGTGGTCACTTTTGCTATTATATTTCATAAAAGTGCATATCATGATTAAATGAGTAGCTGCATAACAAATTCAGGTCCATGTCAAAGGGTTTGAGGTTATAACAGAGGTTCAAAGGTCAAATTATTTTGATATGTGTCCTTACCATAAATATAAACCTTATTTATTTTACAATAATTATGAAACAAGTTTTTACAAATTATACTAATTACTCTTGTTTTCCGGGATGTTAGCACCTGGGGCTTTTACAGTGGTAGGAAACCAGAGTACCTGGAGAAAACCCAGGTGGTTGGGCAGTTGACCTCATACCTTTTTACGTCCGATCAAGGAATCAAACCTTGGTCACCTTGGTGAAAGGCGTGCCACATGACCACCCTTACCATAATTCGTTAGTTTCAGATTTTCTCATGAAACTTGATCGATAAGTTGGATGCAGAACACTTCATGAAATCAGCATGTATGCAAGATAAGCAAATGAAATATAGGGGATATAAACTGAACATTATTTGAGGAAACTTTTAACTTTTAACTTTGAGGATTAGTGTTTGTTCATGCTGTCATTGTAAAACTTTACGACATCGTTAACGGCTTGCCCTGTTAATGTTACGCAGTATCTTAACATTCACACAAACACTTCATTCAAGTGTATATCTGATGGTCGATTCGAAGCATAATAAAATATCATCCATGGCCCCTCTTGTCCCCCCTCCAGACTGCGGCCATCGCTGGGTGGTCTTTGGCCACCCTTACCAGCGGTGGGTCATGCGTCTACAGCGCATCTTTTCCCCTATTTCAAAAATATCCCTGGGTTGTGTCAGTTGTGAAGGTTTGTATACAGAGACTATTTTTCTTGTAGCACAATGGTGAAGCTCCAAAAAACTACAAGGAAAAGACACAGTTCAAAGAGCTTATCAAGCAAGGTAATTTGATTTAGATAAACACTGACGAGTCGATCCTCCAAAACAGAAAAATTGTTCATCCTGATTTCATATACATGTAATCCATAAAACTTTCCTCCCAAAGCTGAAACACTTTACTTGGAAAAAAAAGGGTAACACTGAATTTTGTTACCTTAGTCTGAAATAGCTTCATGGTTCTGGGTTCAGATAAGAGGTTACGCTATCTCCTGATGATATATGCATGTGAAGCTTCATGGTCCTGGGTTCAGATAAGAGGTTACACTATCTCCTGGTGATATACACATATGAAGCTTCATGGTCCTGGGTTCAGATGAGAGGTTACACTATCTCCTGGTGATATACACATATGAAGCTTCATGGTCCTGGGTTCAGATAAGAGGTTACACTATCTCCTGGTGATATACACATATGAAGCTTCATGGTCCTGGGTTCAGATAAGAGGTTACACTATCTCCTGGTGATATACACATATGAAGCTTCATGGTCCTGGGTTCAGATAAGAGGTTACACTATCTCCTGGTGATATACACATATGAAGCTTCATGGTCCTGGGTTCAGATAAGAGGTTACACTATCTCCTGGTGATATACACATATGAAGCTTCATGGTCCTGGGTTCAGATAAGAGGTTACACTATCTCCTGGTGATATACACATATGAAGCTTCATGGTCCTGGGTTCAGATAAGAGGTTACACTATCTCCTGGTGATATACACATATGAAGCTTCATGGTCCTGGGTTCAGATAAGAGGTTACACTATCTCCTGGTGATATACACATATGAAGCTTCATGGTCCTGGGTTCAGATAAGAGGTTACACTATCTCCTGGTGATATACACATATGAAGCTTCATGGTCCTGGGTTCAGATAAGAGGTTACACTATCTCCTGGTGATATACACATATGAAGCTTCATGGTCCTGGGTTCAGATAAGAGGTTACACTATCTCCTGGTGATATACACATATGAAGCTTCATGGTCCTGGGTTCAGATAAGAGGTTACACTATCTCCTGGTGATATACACATATGAAGCTTCATGGTCCTGGGTTCAGATAAGAGGTTACACTATCTCCTGGTGATATACACATATGAAGCTTCATGGTCCTGGGTTCAGATAAGAGGTTACACTATCTCCTGGTGATATACACATATGAAGCTTCATGGTCCTGGGTTCAGATAAGAGGTTACACTATCTCCTGGTGATATACACATATGAAGCTTCATGGTCCTGGGTTCAGATAAGAGGTTACACTATCTCCTGGTGATATACACATATGAAGCTTCATGGTCCTGGGTTCAGATAAGAGGTTACACTATCTCCTGGTGATATACACATATGAAGCTTCATGGTCCTGGGTTCAGATAAGAGGTTACACTATCTCCTGGTGATATACACATATGAAGCTTCATGGTCCTGGGTTCAGATAAGAGGTTACACTATCTCCTGGTGATATACACATATGAAGCTTCATGGTCCTGGGTTCAGATAAGAGGTTACACTATCTCCTGGTGATATACACATATGAAGCTTCATGGTCCTGGGTTCAGATAAGAGGTTACACTATCTCCTGGTGATATACACATATGAAGCTTCATGGTCCTGGGTTCAGATAAGAGGTTACACTATCTCCTGGTGATATACACATATGAAGCTTCATGGTCCTGGGTTCAGATAAGAGGTTACACTATCTCCTGGTGATATACACATATGAAGCTTCATGGTCCTGGGTTCAGATAAGAGGTTACACTATCTCCTGGTGATATACACATATGAAGCTTCATGGTCCTGGGTTCAGATAAGAGGTTACACTATCTCCTGGTGATATACACATATGAAGCTTCATGGTCCTGGGTTCAGATAAGAGGTTACACTATCTCCTGGTGATATACACATATGAAGCTTCATGGTCCTGGGTTCAGATAAGAGGTTACACTATCTCCTGGTGATATACACATATGAAGCTTCATGGTCCTGGGTTCAGATAAGAGGTTACACTATCTCCTGGTGATATACACATATGAAGCTTCATGGTCCTGGGTTCAGATAAGAGGTTACACTATCTCCTGGTGATATACACATATGAAGCTTCATGGTCCTGGGTTCAGATAAGAGGTTACACTATCTCCTGGTGATATACACATATGAAGCTTCATGGTCCTGGGTTCAGATAAGAGGTTACACTATCTCCTGGTGATATACACATATGAAGCTTCATGGTCCTGGGTTCAGATAAGAGGTTACACTATCTCCTGGTGATATACACATATGAAGCTTCATGGTCCTGGGTTCAGATAAGAGGTTACACTATCTCCTGGTGATATACACATATGAAGCTTCATGGTCCTGGGTTCAGATAAGAGGTTACACTATCTCCTGGTGATATACACATATGAAGCTTCATGGTCCTGGGTTCAGATAAGAGGTTACACTATCTCCTGGTGATATACACATATGAAGCTTCATGGTCCTGGGTTCAGATAAGAGGTTACACTATCTCCTGGTGATATACACATATGAAGCTTCATGGTCCTGGGTTCAGATAAGAGGTTACACTATCTCCTGGTGATATACACATATGAAGCTTCATGGTCCTGGGTTCAGATAAGAGGTTACACTATCTCCTGATGATATAAGCTTGTGAAGCTTCATGGTCCTGGGTTCAGATAAGAGGTTGCACTATCTCCTGATGATATAAGCATGTTAAGCTTCATGGTCCTGGGTTCAGATAAGAGGTTACACTATCTCCTATTGATATACGCTTGTGAAGCTTCATGGTCCTGGGTTCAGATAAGAGGTTACACTATCTCCTGATGATATAAGCATGTGAAGCTTGTTATCCTCACCAGGTATACGTAAGAATGAAGAAGGAGTTCCCGAGGTAGAAGAAAATTTTGATGAGGCAGTAAAGAGCGTTAATACATCTCTTGTTGCCACTAACATCCCAAGCAATGTCAAGAGTCTGTTTGAGGATCCCTGCTGCAAGCAGTTAAACTCTGATGTAAGTCCCTTTTTTATTTTATTTGGACTGTCATCTTGCTGTATTTTTTAAATAAAAAGTTTTGAAATCAACAGTTTTGACTATCAGGAATATTGTACTCAATAACATATATGTTGATTTATGTCAAATCACAAAGAGGGGGGTGGAGACACAACGTGTTAGATGGCTGAAGTTTCTTCAATTTCTTGGTAGATAGTACCGTGGATACCACAACTTGTAGTGAGTAAAATCCAGGAATAAGTGCGAACAACACGGCCAATCCTTTCCAAACGTCGGAATTTATTGCAGCAACATTTACATGTTTCGACTCAGAGGCGAGTTGTCATCAGAATATAAAAATTGTTATTCTGATGACGGCTCGCCTCTGAGTCGAAACATGTAAATGTTGCTGCAATAAATTCTGACGTTTGGAAAGGATTGGCCGTGTTGTGCGCACTTATTCCTGGATTTTTATCTGTGTCAAAGTCAGAACTCACATTGTACTCAATAAGATATCTGTCGGATACATTATATTGTTAGCTGCATGTATTGTGATGTCAGACTTCAGTTGTGTAGAGGATTTATTCAGTGGTAATTTGATTGTGTTTTTGGCGGTATTTTGTAGAGCAAACCTTTTTGGATCCTTGTGCGAGCAATCCAACAGTTCGTGGAAGGGGAAGGCAAAGGTACTGTGTTTGGGTTGCCTAATGATGTTTACCTATCAAGGTTTTTTTTATAATGATTTTGAAGAACTAGAACTAGATTGGAGGAATACTTAATTTATAAACCATAGTCACACTATCACCACACAGTATCTGTATGTACAATAATCTGTGAATAAAAAGTGGCCAGGCATTTTAATTTGATTATGCACAACCAATCCTGGAGTGACATATAGGTTACGGCCATTGATTTGAATTGCACAGAGCAAGCCTAATACAGATTTGGACAGCTTGCGTACATTGGTAACACACTTTCTAATATTTCAGTTGCTCTAAATGATGATTAATATGTAGTTTTGGAAAGATACATATTTAGATGCAACCTGTTGATGATTTGGTCCTCATCAAGCCACATATAGACCGTAGGAATTATTGTGTTACAATGGTATCGCCCAATACATGTATGTATCTGTTCTGTATGCTTGCTGTTGTTTGTACCTGATGTTTTATTGTTCATATATAGTATATGCATACATGTATGATGGGTTAAAATATTGTCTGTTATCCAAATTTGTTTAAGACCAAATGATTTGTTTAATTTGTTATGTTTCACTGACTACAGAAATGTACAACTGTTTATCACTCTTGGGAACACATGAGAGCCGGTCATCTTTAGCCCATCCATATTGATTCTTTTGTGCTTTATTAAATGAGATTGCCAACTGGGATCAATCTAGACTTGATTCACTACCGTTTATGGGTAGTTTCCCCTACAGAAGACAATCTTTGAAATTCCCCTTGTGAGCTTCAAAATTCCCCTATTTCAACAAGAAAATAGCCGTTTTTTTCTTCAAAATATTTCCCCTATATATGTTTTCTTTAAAGTTCAACAGTTAAAATGCATAATACTGTACATTTTGTCCACTTAATTTAAACAAAAATTCTACAATTTTAAGCTTAATAAAAAATTGAAATATACTGCACACAATTTGTATGTCGGACAAAACATTTATCTTTTACCTTCTTACGCTAGATTGCTGACATTGTCGTTCAGAAACCAATCGATTGTGCATCACACATTATGAAGACAATAGGTTTAGAATTGATTTTGTGAAACAAATTCAGGAAATGTTGGGTTCTGGTTATAGCTATACTAACTTGTTGGTTCATGGTGAGGTAACAGCATTTAAACATTGGTATTATGCACAATTACGTAACATGTTTGTCACCAATGTGACAAGTTATGGCTGGTGTTGTGAACCCTTACGCTGATGTTGTAGGGGCACTCCCAGTGCGAGGCACCATTCCCGACATGACGGCGGACTCGGAACGTTACATCCAGCTCCAACAGGTTTATAGAAACCAGGCGGCAGAGGACGTCGCCATAGTTACCAACAAAGTGCACGACCTGGTGCAATCTCTAGGACGGGTACGTAGTTAGGTCGGATTGGTACTCTAACGATCCATCGACATACGTGGGCCTACTGTCTGGCCAATATATTGTCGGTCTGGCAGAGGATTCATATGTACTCGACTCTCCTGTCTCACTGCCTGCTCACCTCTTCCTGATACAGTGAAGTGCTTGTATCCTACACCCGGTATTCATTTGAATTTAAATTCTTGCCGTAATCAAACTCCAGTTAAACTGTAGTGTTAATGTGCTGATGGAGAACGCTGTAACATACAAGCACTACACCTTATGCTTTCCCACCACATATTGTGTCTGCTTCTTACTCTGCAGTTGTTGTCATACTTTCTTATCACTGCTGTTTGGTCATCATTGCTCAAATCGGTAATTCTTGTTTAGATAATTATTACCCAGTTATGAAGTGAATAGTTGTTAAAGTGTGTTTAGCATTCTGAATCCTACATCATAGGGAACCAACTATCACATTCCATCGCCCTCGAGCTCCCCAGGTATGTACGCACATGTACAACCCTGGTTACATTAGACTACACACTAACACTCACTCTCCTGTGGATACCCAGAGACAGAAATTGTCTTCTATCCATTAACACTACCAGTACTTATAATTCAGTTGATATTCTATTGAATACTGTAACCTATGTTTCCACTGATAGCAAGCTTCATAATAGACTATTTTGTTCTTAGTTCAAATCATTTCTCATGCTGAGTTCAAATCATTTCTCATGCTGACTGCACTGAGTATTTGTTATGAGGTGGATGCTGAATTGTTTGAGATAGATGCTGGAATTCTTTGGGTGGACACGGCAATATTGCTCATTGATAATTCACTCACCACTGACAAGTTGCCAAGGAGATGTATGACTGCCACATATCACATGATGTCAATGTGACCAATCGCAGCCATTTGTGACCGATCACAGCAGCTTAAAAGTGTCAAATATGCAAAGGCTATTTTAGATACGAATATATGGTAGGTGTAATCTAAATGATTGTAAGATTATTGTATATGGTATGGCACTAGCAATATCAAATACCTGTATTTGACCTAAATGCATTATCTATGATTATAATGATAATTTGAGGTTCTTATATACCGCTTTATCACAACCTAGTTCATAGGTCGTCTCAAAGCGGTTTACAAATTATTATCCATGGTTATAGGGCCTTTGTAACCAGCCAATATCTTTCTCAACTCACTGGGGAGCATACAGCCAGTGCTGCCATTTCGGCGCTCACAGCTAGCATTCAACAATACTAGCACTGCCCAACCATGTACTCATTTAAAGCTGAGTAGACTGGAACAAGTGAAGTAAAGTATCTTGATCAAAGATACAACACAGTGCTGTGGCGTGAATCGAACCCGCAACCCTTCGGTCACGAGCCTGGCGTCCTACCACTAGACGACCGTGCCTCCTGTGTTACAGCATCTATGTTACAGAAACAAATAAGTTGGTCATAATACGCGATAAATGCAAAAAAAAAAACCCAGATGATTTAGGTTATTTCAGCCATGTGAGCAAAACAGTCATCATGAATTGGTAAACACAATGATTTATTTAGAAAATTTGTATTGAAAAAAATCAGCGTAACTTGAGTTTTCATAGATGGAATATACTTGGCTTTCCTGTGTAAACCTTGTCCTGAAATATTCAATATTGGCTGTTTGAATGTGTTGTGGCAACAGGGAATAGTCACCGTCTTTTTGTAGGTTAACTGCAAGGTGTTGAGCTGTTGAGGTCGTGTGAAACTATTCACTGACTGGAACTCGCTGAGCCACCTAATTCTGGATTGAACAGACAATAATGTAACTTATTGGTTTATAAAAAAAGATTTAGGGACTTCTTCAAGTTCAGTACATACAGCCCTAATTGGGCCGTTGGCAGTCCTGTTAGGTTGATTGTAAACGACTGTCCTCATACACATGCACTTGTCAGATATTGCTGTCCGATTTGTAAACAAAAAATGAATTGAATATTTCAGGTGAAAAGTTCAGATTTGGCAACATGGCAACACATGTTGCCCCAGCATAGATACAAAATCTAAGTTTTCCTTTAAGTATGTGGAAACAATTTGTGCAGAGAACATCGACAGTGTGATACCTATATATCACTTTGCTTTGCTTGGCAGAAATAGAATTTACTGGTGAAGGGCTAATTTTTAACTTAGCAAAAAAAATGAGATATACAGTAACTGTAAAAGAAGCAGAACATACTGTGTAACTGTAGAGATATTACGTACTTTGGTTTCCTGTACTCGTCTGGTACTAATTCCATGAGCTGCTCCCAGATGGTCAACGTCTCGGGGAGAGAGGAAATGGGGTTGTATTTTGTCTGAATATGATTGCAATCTGACATAGTCCTACCATCTTTACGTCTTTGACAGTTTCCACTGAGTGGGAAAACCGACTTGTAATCACTTACTGTTCCATTGTCATTGTACCATAGTTGCAAACATCATGTAACTGTGCTCTGAAGACGGCCTCCCTTTGGCCGAAACATGTCAGCAGGTAGGATGAAAATCAAACATTACATTTTGAACCGGATTCAGTGGTGTTGTTGCTCATCATTTCTATTTTCATTTACTGTTACTTAGTAAGGGCAGCCCTTTTCGAATACCTGCACCCTTATTGGGTCAAAATACAAAAGCTGTGCGCTAGTTGTATCTCCCAACCTCTCATTGGGAATACATTTGTTTGAACATCTTGATCATGTAAAGCTGTCTAAACTAACCACCATGGCAACCATTGTATCATTCAGCATAGACAGGTTTTTATAACATCCAGGTCGAGTTTACATAGTAACGATGATGATGACGGATCCATCTGCTTTCTGCTCCGTAAACTTCATTCTGCTGTCCAACTTTTATCATTGGGTTAGTATAGGTTTCATGCTCAAATCATGTTCCCTTACTCCTGGCTTTGCTGTGCAAGTTCACTCTTTGTCCTATAAAATTGAACCTATCCAATTACTGTTTAATTATATTAACATCCAGTGTTAACTCTGTGTGCTGTACTAGATATTTATGTTAGGAGGTTTGATAAATGTAGCTTACTTGTTCAGTTATTGTCATAATATGAAATGAATAATAATATTTGTAAGTGGTGAGAATATGGAATGAAAAGTTTAGAAATGGACACTCTGATCAGAGAGAATCTTTGATATTAGAAAAGAAGTGCTTACTAAGTCAATAGCAGAATTTTATGTGCAACGTTCATAGAAAGGTCTGGCTAATTTTCATCATGTATGGGATATGTTCACTAAGATATACAATTGTACTGCTTAGAATAGCTGGATGAAGTTAGATTGTTTAATGACCCATCAACACAATGCTGTTATCTATAGAGCTGGTTTAGGGTAAAGTAGTAATATTTAGTAGTTATTTTGATATGGTATATTTCTGTTAGAAACAAGAACATCATGTTCTACCAGTATTTTTGAAAGGTCTATAACATGGATACTGCGTCAGTTGAAATAAGAATCACAACTTAACCCTTTCACCAGTGTAGACCATAATGGACTTATCAATATCAATGCATGGTAGAGTCTATTGAAGTTACATAGGGGTGAAAGGGTTAAATGTTTTCAGCTTTGTTAGGTCACAGTGGCCAGACACAGGTCGTTAAATAAATAGACTAATGGTTATGGAAATGCATCGAATATATTTAGCTAATGTACTGGGTACTGTAAACTTAATTGTTTGAGCAGTAATTCTATTTACATGCGGAAGTATGAATACGCTCATACAGATATGCTGACAATTTTGGAATATAATTCATCATCAGCCCATTACTAATGATTAATGCATTATTAGAACTAAATGCTGAATAACAAGTGTACTTGAATTTTCTATGAGATAAAAAGATTCCAAAAATGATAAATGTAAGTATTGAACTACTTTCACTTAGCATTTACAGGTGATATGAATGCCAACTGGACAAAGGCAAATCCAGCATTAAGCATTAGTGCACTTCATTGAATAGTAGGACTCTTTTTCCTTTTGAGACAACATGATATTCTCATAGTGTTGTAGGGGGATGTGGTTCAGCGAGGGCAATTTTCCTCCCGAGACCTTAATAGTTCTCCCAGCAGAAGGACATTTGTATAGTGTTTCGATAGATGACATAGTTTTAAACTATAAACTATTAATAATTAGGCTATTGAATGCTGGTCTAGTTGTTTTTACCTGTGTACTTGTTATATATGACGAATGAAATAAATTATTGTTTAAAACTTTAAACCAAGATGTGTCTAAATTAATGAAAGGGTATATATATATATGTTAACTGCCAGGGAAAGGGGGTGGGGCACTCTCAAGTACACATGTATCCAGTCTACATACAACATTACTGCCAGGGAAAGGGGTGGGGCACTCTCAAGTACACATGTATCCCGTCTACGCAGTCTACATACAATATTACTGCCATGGAAAGGGGGTGGGGCACTCTCAAGTACACATGTATCCAGTCTGCACCCAACATTACTGCCAGGGAAAGGGGGTGGGGCACTCTCAAGTACACATGTATCCCGTCTACGCAGTCTACATACAATATTACTGCCATGGAAAGGGGGTGGGGCACTCTCAAGTCCACATGTATCCAGTCTGCACCCAACATTACTGCCAGGGAAAGGTGGTGGGGCACTCTCAAGTACACATGTATCCCGTCTACGCAGACTACATACAATATTACTGCCATGGAAAGGGGGTGGGGCACTCTCAAGTACACATGTATACAGTCTACATACAACATTACTGCCAGGGAAAGGGGTGGGGCACTCTCAAGTACACATGTATCCCGTCTACGCAGTCTACATACAATATTACTGCCATGGAAAGGGGGTGGGGCACTCTCAAGTCCACATGTATCCAGTCTGCACCCAACATTACTGCCAGGGAAAGGGGGTGGGGCCCTCTCAAGTACACATGTATCCAGTCTACACCCAACATTTCTGCCAGGGAAAGGGGGTGGGGCACTCTCAAGTACCCCTGTATCCAGTCTACACCCAACATTACTGCCAGGGAAGGGGGGTGGGGCACTCTCAAGTACACATGTATCCAGTCTACACCCAGCATTACTGCCAGGGAAGGGGGTGGGGCACTCTCAAGTACACATGTATCCAGTCTACATACAACATTACTGCCAGGGAAAGGTGGTGGGGCACTCTCAAGTACACATGGATCCAGTCTACGCAGTCTACAAACAACATAACTGCCAGGGAAAGGGGGTGGGGCACTCTCAAGTACACATGTATCCAGTCTACACAGTCTACACCCAACATTACTGCCAGGGAAAGGGGGTGGAGCGCTCTCAAGTACACATGTATCCAGTCTACACCCAACATTACTGCCAGGGCAAGGGGGTGGGGCACTCTCAAGTACACAGGTATCCAGTCTACAGACAACATTACTGTCAGGGAAAGGGGGTGGGGCACTCTCAAGTACACAAGTATCCAGTCTACACCCAACATTACTGCCAGGGTAAGGGGATTGGGCACTCTCAAGTACACATGTATCCAGTCTACATACAACATTACTGCCAGGGAAAAAGGGTGTGGCACTCGCTAGTACACAGGTATCCAGTCTACGCAGTCTACATACAATATTACTGCCAGGGAAAGGGGGTGGGGCACTCTCAAGTACACATGGATACAGTCTACACCCAACATTACTGCCAGGGAAAGGGGGCGGGGCACTCTCAAGTACACATGTATCCAGTCTACACAGTCTACACCCAACATTACTGTCAGGGAAAGGGGTGGGGCACTCTCAAGTACACAGGTATCCAGTCTACAGACAACATTACTGTCAGGGAAAGGGGGTGTGGCACTCTCAAGTACACATGTATCCAGTCTACATCCAACATTACTGCCAGGGAAAGGGGGTGGGGCACTCTCTAGGACACATGTATCCAGTCTACGCAGTCTACACCCAACATTACTGCCAGGGAAAGGGGGAGGGGCACTCTCAGGTACACATGTATCCAGTCTACACCCAACATTACTGTCAGGGAAAGGGGTGGGGCACTCTCAAGTACACAGGTATCCAGTCTACATACAACATTACTGCCAGGGAAAGGTGGCGGGGCACTCTCAAGTACACATGGATCCAGTCTACGCAGTCTACAAACAACATAACTGCCAGGGAAAGGGGGTGGGGCACTCTCAAGTACACAGGTATCCAGTCTACATACAACATTACTGCCAGGGAAAGGTGGCGGGGCACTCTCAAGTACACATGGATCCAGTCTACACCCAACATTACTGCCAGGGAAAGGGGGGGGGGCGCTCTCGAGTACACATGTATCCAGTCTACACCCAACATTACTTCCAGGGAAAGGGGATTGTGCACTCTCAAGTACACATGTATCCAGTCTACACAGTCTACAACCAACATTACTGCCAGGGAAAGGGGGTGGGGCACTCTCTAGGACACATGTATCCAGTCTACGCAGTCTACACCCAACATTACTGCCAGGGAAAGGGGGTGGGGCACTGTCGAGTACACATGTATCCAGTCTACACCCAACATTACTTCCAGGGAAAGGGGGTGGGTCACTCTCAAGTACACATGTATCCAGTCTACACAGTCTACACCCAACATTACTGTCAGGGAAAGGGGTGGGGCACTCTCAAGTACACAGGTATCCAGTCTACATACAACATTACTGCCAGGGAAAAAGGGTGGGGCACTCTCTAGTACCCAGGTATCCAGTCTACGCAGTCTACATACAATATTACTGCCAGAAAAAGGGGGGTGGGGTACTCTCTAGTACACATGTATCCAGTCTACGCAGTCTACACCCAACATTACGGCCAGGGAAAGGGGGTGGGGCACTCTCTAGTACACAGGTATCCAGTCTACGCAGTCTACACCCAACATTACGGCAAGGGAAAGGGGGTGGGGCACTCTCGAGTACACATGTATACAGTCTACACCCAACATTACTGCCAGGGAAAGGGGGGGGGGCACTCTCTAGTACACATGTATCCAGTCTACGCGGTCTACACCCAACATTACTGCCAGGGAAAGGGGGTGGGGCACTCTCAGCTACACAGGTATCCAGTCTACATACAAGATTTTGTTTTGTGGTTTACTAAATAGAAAACTTTTGATTAGAGTAGGGTTTCGTTGGGAAAAGTATTGTACGGTAATGTATATATAAGCTATTTCCCTAGCTATGACACTAATTGCTATTGTTAATTACTCTGTGTCTGGTCGCTGTGGGTATAGATGTGCTGATGTTTTCTGTTTTGTTCTTTCTAGGGTGGGCCTACCAACATCGCTCCACCACCGGAGTCACCAACTGTACGCTAATTACGTTCTAGTAAATTACCCTCTCACCCCACTTCTTGCTTTCTTGCTTTGTTCAGATATATATCTCCTCTGTCTTCCCATATTTCAGTACTTTTTTATAACATTGTTTATGTGTTTATTAACCAGTTATAGTTGTTTTAGTTTCTAAACAGGAATATATATTGAGGAAATGCACTATACATTTAATATATCTACAGATTCTAAGAGATTAACTCATTGTGATGTTATTGTAGACTTGTAGAATTGAAGCAAAATATTACAGCACACCTAAAGCATTTTAAAGTGTTTTATTTTATCTTATACCTTCAGATATGTACGTCACTGCCACTAAAAGTCATTAGAGTTAACGTAGCAATATGTCTGACAGAGTTGTTATTTTTGCTGTGAATATATAGTGAAAACAGTTAGCAAATATTAGCATTTGTTATGGTGGTGTACTGCCAGTGTATGTCTGCTTGAGACCTGTTTAGAAAGGTTTCAGCTTATCTGCACTGTTGCATATCTAGTTGAAGCATATCATTATAATGTATTTTAACAGTTGAATTGTATAGCTAAGCACATCTTGTCTTGAGCAATACACATACCCGTTCTGAATGCTAATATAAAAAAATGATGTATTACAATTAAGATAAAAATCATCACAACTGATGTGTTATATAGTAATGGTGAACACACTATTGTTTGCGCTATGTGCTACCTATTGCAATAAATGCTAATGTCTGCTAGTCGTATATAACTGCTTCTTATCTTACACCACAGCTGGTTGTCCAAATAATTCTGACGTTTTATAGACATTTTTTATATCTATCTGGCGTCGATTAACGTCAGTCATCCGGCCCTCTATAACATGCGGGAAATAAGCAACTCGTGCCAGGGTCGCTCTTCAAACTGATATTTTAGAAACAAATCGTCACTTTCACACACATCGCTTATTTCCCGCATGTTAAAATTGTAGAGGGCCAAAGTTCTGACGTTAATCGACGCTAGACCGATATAAAAAAAAAATCGATAAAACGTCAGAATAATTCGGACTTCACATGTACAGCTGGTTGTCAGACTGGTCAAGGTTTCAATGCATTGGTAGATTTTTAGGTCATCTGAGCTTTGCTCAAGTGACCTATTCTAATTGCTTTTCGTCCGTCGTCCGTCGTGCGTCGTGCGTAAACTTTTACATTTTCAACCTCTTCTCAAGAACCAGTGGATGGATTTTTTTTAAACTTGGTCAGAATCATCCTTGGTAGATGAGGCTTCAAAATTGTAAAATTGGGATTCCTACCCCAACCCCTGGGGCCAGGGCGGGGCCCCAAAGGAAAAATTAACCAATATTTCAAAAATCTTCTTCTTCAGACTCAGAGGTACTACACTCATTTTCTCTGCGTGGAAAGAAAGATCATCTGGGGCTTTACTTAAATTGTAAATTCAGGACCCCCGAGCTATCCGTTCTCCCTTGGGGAGGGGATAAAGTTTACTATAGTTTATATAGGGAAATAACACTTTTGGGTATATTTTGACAACTTTCTGTAGGAAATTATTTTTACTTGGTGAGAATTATCCTTGGAGGTAGATGGTTTCAAATTGTAAAATTGAGATTCCTACCCCGACCCCTGGGGCCAGGGCGGGGCCCCAAAGGGAAAATTAATCAATATTTCAAAAATCTTCTTCTCCAGACTCAGAGGTACTACAGTGATTTTCTCTACGTGGAAAGAAAGATCATCAGGGGCTTTACTTAAATTGTAAATTTCAGGACCCCCGAGCTATCCGTTCTCCCTTGGGGAGGGGGTAAAGTTTACTATAGTTTATATAGGGAAATAACACTTTTGGGTATATTTTGACAACTTTCTGTAGGAAATTATTTTTACTTGGTGAGAATTATCCTTGGAGGTAGATGGTTTCAAATTGTAAAATTGAGATTCCTACCCCGACCCCTGGGGCCAGGGCGGGGCCCCAAAGGGAAAATTAATCAATATTTCAAAAATCTTCTTCTCCAGACTCAGAGGTACTACAGTGATTTTCTCTACGTGGAAAGAAAGATCATCAGGGGCTTTACTTAAATTGTAAATTTCAGGACCCCCGAGCTATCCGTTCTCCCTTGGGGAGGGGGTAAAGTTTACTATAGTTTATATAGGGAAATAACACTTTTGGGTATATTTTGACAACTTTCTGTAGGAAATTATTTTTACTTGGTGAGAATTATCCTTGGAGGTAGATGGTTTCAAATTGTAAAATTGAGATTCCTACCCCGACCCCTGGGGCCAGGGCTGGGCCTGAAAGGGAAAATTAACCAATATTTCAAAAATCTTCTTCTACAGACTCCGAGGTACTACATTCATTTTCTCTGCATGGAAAGAAAATCATCAGGGGCTTTATTTAAATTGTAAATTTCAGGACTCCCCGAGCTAACCGTTCTCCTTTAGGGAGGGGGTAAAGTTTAATATAGTTTATATAGGGAAATAACACTTTTCGGTATATATTTTATCCATTTTCAGCAGAAAATTACTCAAACTTAATCAGAATCATCTTGGGTGAATGAGAGTATTACTTTGTAAAATTGGGATTCCTGCCCCATCCCCAGGGGCTAGGGCGGGGCCCCAAAGGGAACATTTACCAATATTGTCAAATTATTATCCATTGATGACATGACAAGTATTGTATTTCACTTAGTTAACATGCTGATTTCCACATCACATCTAAACAATAAAATAAAGCTACCAGTACCTATGATATAACTCAGGTGACCGCTAAGGCCCTTGGGCCTCTTGTCTTGGTTATGTTTCTATTGCGAAACTTATTGATTGTGTTTCCATGGTGAAACTCCTCTGTTGGTTTTCTATAGTGAAACTCTCCTTGTTTGTGTTTCCTTGGTGAAACTCATCAATTTGGTTTCAACGGTGAAACTCATCGTGTTTCCATGGTGAAATTCCTCGGCTGGGTTTCTATGCTGAGACTCCTTGGTTGTGTTTCCTTGGTGAAACTCATCAGTTTGGTTTCTATGGTGAAACTCCTTGATTGGGTTACTATGGTGAAATTCTTAGACTGTGTTTACCTGGTAAAATTTCTTGATTTGGTTTCATTGTGAAATATCCATGATCGGGTTTCCATGGTCAAACTCCTTCATTAGATTTCCACGATGGAGCAAGAGGTTTGCTCAAAATCAGGCTAAACAGGAAACATCTGGCTTTCAATAGTTACAAATAGAAGCCATAGTATGTGTTCACCTGATGTGATGGTCATATATAAACACAACAACTTTTGTTTTCTAATAAAGGCTGGTACACCTGCCCATGAATTCTTGGGGTGTTACTGTGAAACAGCCTGAGAACCAGCCACTCCCTACTGGCTTCATCCACTGTACATACATATTCCTTGTAACCTTAGCGCACTCAGGCCCCAGTTTTACAAACACTTCTAAACTTAAGGAATTTCCTTAACGTAAGATTTTCTATTGGAAAGCAATACTAAAGTTAATGAAAATTCCCGAACTTACAATTTTCTTGAATCTTCTTTTTTTGTGCAATGGAAAAACTTGCGTTGAGGAACAATTGTGATTGTGGTCAGGCATGTCTGTCAGTACTGTAGAGTTGACATTGGTCAGCTTGATGTACATGTATATGCATAATAATGCTTGCTGTCCATCCATTCTAGACTTCACTTAAAATTGAGTTTAAGTTTGAATTAGACTTTTGTTAGATCATTTTGTTTCAGACAGTAAAATTTTGGAATGTTATTTTGAAGAAAATACATTTTTATATATGCTTGACGATGGGTCATATTATGGTTACACATCTAGGTGTCTGACTGTCTATCTGTTCACTTTTCTTGTCATCACTCTCTTGCTTTTATTAGCTCACCTGCCGGAAAGGCTAGTGAGCTTATGCCATGGCGCGGCATCTGTCGTCCGTCCGTCCGTCGGCGACCGTCAACCTTTCCTTTGAACGACTTCTTCTTTAGAATTGAAAGGTCTAGAGTCATGATATTTTGGTGATAGCTTTGTTGGTAAGAGCCTAACAAAGTTTGAAAGAACTGAAAGGTATAGAATCTGAATATGTGAAAATAACCTTGACCTTCTTTTAAGGACACAGGGGCCAAAAGTGTCAAATACTTAAAACAACTTCTGAAGAAGAACTGAAAGGTATAGAATCTTAATATTTGGCTGGTAGCTTCTTTGGTAAGAGCCCAACTAAGTTTGAGAACGAAAATGACCTTGACCTACTATCAAGGTCACAGGGGCCAAAAGTGTCAAATACTTAAAACAACTTCTTCTGAAGAACTGAAAGGTATAGAATCTTAATATTTGGCTGGTAGCATTGTTGGTAAGAGCCCAAATAAGTTTGAGAATAAAAATGACCTTGGCCTTCTTTCAAGGTTACAGGGGTCAAAAGTGTCAAATACTTAAAACTACTTCTTCTGAAGAACTGAAAGTTATAGAATCTTAATATGTGGCTGGTAGCATTTTTGGATAGAGCCTGACAAAGTTTGAGAATGACCTTGACCTACTTTCAAGGTCACAGGGGTCAAATATGTTAAATACTTTTTCTGAAGAACTGAAAGGTACATAATCTTCATATTTGGCGGTGGTTCTTGGGATTGAGCCCAATAAAGTTTGAATGAAAATGACCTTTACCTACTTTATCCTATAGCTTTATCTGAATTTAATTTGTTATATTAGGCCCAACATGATTTTTGCTATGACTGCTTTAATATCCGAGTGAGCGGTACATGCCATCTGGGCCTCTTGTTAATAGATGTATCTGGATGAAACTTGATACAAACATTCCATGCAAGTATTGCTGAAACAGGTTAGCAGTTCAGATTATATAATGTTTTAATGGAGTTATGACCCTTTGTTCATTTTTATATGAAAGTTTGTCAGATTAGCATAACTTCCTTGCTATGTCACCTACATTCACCGAACTTTCTGTACTTATTGAGGTTGGCAAGGTGTAATGTTAGTGCTATCATGAATTGAGGTTATTTGCCCACTGAATACAAAGTTATGGCCCTGTTTTCTTTGATACCAAAGTTTGCCGGTAGTATGTGTCATCCTTGCAATTTCACCTACGTTCACCAAACTTGAAATACCTATGTTACTTAAGAAGACAGAATGTTGCCTAAGTATATTATTTTTCGCATCTCCGACAGAATTATTCCACGTCATACCCCATGCTAGAATTTTCTATCTCGTCTGATCTGTCTGGTACCTTGACGTGACATTTCACGGAACTTTTACACCAAGATGTATTCATCCGTGCGTTAACTGCTTTAAATTGACAATTTGCATTATAAATGTTCTGTTTTGTCGTTATATATATAGTTTTGATGTTGTTAGATATATAATGTTGTAGATAAAATATAATCTACACTGTGAAATACATTGTAATCTATGCAAGGACGGACTACATTTTTACGCAGAAGCATTCAAATGTAGCTTTAGTAGTGAATAGGTCATTATCATTTGAGGCCCAAGGTGGGATATTTGTAGTTTTTAGCAAAATTGAATAGCTCTTTTAAAACTTAAAGGTGCGAGAGAAAAAAAACATTTACCTGTAACTGAGCGAGCTCGGGTTATCTCAGACTCGGGCTAAGATTCTGTAACATCCCAACCCAGGCCCGATCTCGCTCAGTTACAGGTAAAAGATTTTATTAGTCTTTTGTTGATAGTTATACAGAGTTATGGCCTTTCATTCATATTTGAAACACGTGTTTTGGTTCATAATGTTTGAGAATATTGGATATGGGAGACAGTCCCTATACTTAGTATAATACATGTATATTGGAACTCATTAATTATATGACACATTCAGCTTATTAAATGAAATATGTTTCTCGATTTCAGCATAGTTTAGAAATATTTAACTTACTACAGGAAAGTACTGTAAACGTGTATTTTCTCGTTACAATTCAATATTTCAAAATATTGTATTGCAAAAGTCACTGGTAAATCTAAATGTATGACTCACTGTTAGTGTTATAACTAATACATGTACTTACTTTTAAAACTCCAAGAGGTTATTTAGAATACTAAAGTATAGTATACTTAGTACTGAAATGAGGACATTTTAATACTGCAGTCAATAAATAGATTCTGCATTGCATGTGACAGATGCCTATTATTCTGCCCCATTGGTACTCATTAATTTACTATTATTTATTAATTACCTTATTTGTGGAGAAAACTTGTCGTGTGTCGTAGCTATACATATTTTCTGTCACATATGGACATCATCACATTTTGATCACATGATATTGATGACTGTGCAGTCATAGTTGATACTATGATTAAAAGTAGAAAAAACAGACAGGTCAGCTTTGTCAGAAACAGGTCCATTCTACAAAAAGTGACGTTGGTACGAAATTATTAAAAGGCGATTATGTGACATACAGTTTTGTTCTGAGACTATACAGATACCCTGTCTCTGTGCTTGTAACAGAAACACTGCATGGGTACTGTGTTTGTATTAACCCTTTCACCCCTATGTAACTATAGTTAACCCTACCATGCATTGATCTGGATGAGTCCATTATGTTCCATAGTGGTGAAAGGGTTAAGGATTGTAGAATGGTGAACATGGGTGCTATTGGGTGTGTCATACACGGGGAAACTTCCATTAAATTAGGGTTAGGTATTTTACGTGATATTGTTGTTTCAGTATATGGCCCACAGTAAGGATCAGTGTTTATTTGGTAGTTGTCAGATGCTGCATGGAGCATTGTTGTGCACAGTGGTTATTTCTCTGCATGTATTGGCCTTTAGAGGTGTGCATGTATTCCCTGTACCTGCGTGTAACTGGAACGCTCTCCTATACCTGGTGATTGTAACTATAAGGTGGTACATGTTGTGTATTTTGGGGGTTGTGTGTATAAATTGGACTTTCACAGCATGATACACGACCAAGGTTCTTTTATAGTCTGCTACCTAAATAATCAGTGTTAATTTTGACTACGCCAGTCACATCATATGTAGAAAGTGTCTATTCCGGCTGGTTAGTTGAGTTTGAAGTTTTTTGTGTTTACTCAGTGAATATTTAACAGTGTATCTGTATCTAGTTGTCACGAAAAAATAAATAAATTTGACAAAATTTGCATTTGGAAAAAAATCTCTGTCTAGTAATATTCCTAGTTTAAATATGCATAACATTTCAACAAAAAGAATGTATGGGGAAAATTATGATTGGAAAATGTTTTTATTAGGGCCCCGTATTAGAGATACGGGTGCCCTATAGTAATCACTCTGTCTGTCTGTCTGGTGTCTGTCTGTCTGTCTGTCCGTCCACAAATTTTGTTACTGGCTGATAACTTTGGTATTTATTGACCGATGTACATGAAACTTGGTCAACATGTTCAGTTCACAAAAACACACATTCAGGTAAAAAATCAAGATCAAAGGTCAAGGTCATAAGGTTCAAATGTCAAAGTCAAATTTTGCATCTTTTCACTGATGAACATTTTGTTATGACATGATGAAGCAAAGTTGATCAGAATTAAACAAAGAGACACACTGAGGTAAAAAGTTGAGGTCAAAGGTTAAGGTCATTAGATTCAAAGGTCATGTTTCAATTTTGTATCTTTTCACTGGTGAACATTTTGTTATGACATGATGAAGCAAAGTTGATCAGAATTAAACAAGGTGTCAACCTGACCAAATGTCAAGGTCATTGGGTCAAAGGTCAAGGGTAAATTTTGTATCTTTTCCCTGATGAACATTTTGTTATGGCATTATGCAGCAATGTTGGTCAGAATTAAACAAGGAGTCAATTGACCAAAGGTCAAGGTCACGGTCAAATTTTGTATCTTTTCCCTGATGACCATTTTGTTATGACTTGATGAAGCAAAGTTGGTCGGAATTTAACAAAGAGTCAACTGACTTAAGGTCAAGGTCACTCAGTCAAAGGTCAAGGTAAAATTAAGTATTTTTTTGCTGGTGAATATTTCATTATGACACTTTGAAGCAATGTTTGTGGGAATTAAACAATGCGTCATTCTTGATGATTATGGGGGATATATTGCCACAAGACGGGGCCCTTACTGACCTGTCAGTGTTCTAGTTGGTTTTAAAAAGAAAAGAAGACAAATTAATTTAGAGTAACTTGAATTTTCTGGAGTGACTTTCGTAAAATAAAGCACAGCCTTTGGGTACTGTTGAATATTCATGAGGTAATTAGCATAAAGCAGGTCCATCAAATAAGTGGAAAAAACAGTAAAAGTAACTTATGCCAAAATGGTACTGTTTTATTTGTTGAAAACTTCACAGAATTTTTATTGACTGAAGTTAATTATCTGATGTCTAACCAGTTTGATATTTTTTTATTTTTTTTTATCAAGTTGAATTATTTGTTGTTTATTGTGAACGTTTGAAAATGATGATGGGAATTTATATTGTCTAGAATACATTAAAAGATATTGAGATCTAGTATACCATATAAAGACACGTACTGGTGGATATTTTTATTTAACTCTTTCACCACTGTAGACCATAATGGACTCATCCAGATCAATGCATGGTAGAGTCTACTAAAGTTACATAGGCGTGAAAGGGTTAAACCATTTTAGTCAAATAATCAAATGGTCGGAGCTGTATATTGTATGCTAGTTGTAAGTCACAAATGATTTATGCAGTGTTCATAGACTCCAAAGTCTTGTTTCAGAAAAAGGTTTTTTGAAACATCTGCTAGTAAAAAATAACTGGCATCTTAACAGATATAATACCATTGAGTATACACGTACCAAGAACAAGTTTAGTTAATTGAGAAATTCTCCATAAAGTGATGATTTCAACAAACAGTTCATGTTAAAAGAAAAAATCCTAAATCAGAAACAATCGCATCTTGGATCAAATGTATGGAACCTTCTGGGTATATCTCACAAGTGTTTTACAAAAGTCTCGTCTTTCATTCATTGCAGGATCCAGGCATTTCAGAACAAGATATCAAGTTGTTTTGTGAGTATTACATGTGATAATTTCAATATTTCTATTCTACATTTACGTATGGACAAGAAAACAATGTCTTGGGGAAACAAACGACAAATACTTTGGGTTCAGTCTAAGATTAACCAACATCAATAATTTTGTATTTAAATATTATTTTAAAAAACAGTAGTAGACAACATGAATTTCTGACGCTGCAAAGGTGATTGTCTCATTTTTTTTTAAAGTGAGGCCTTTTTGGATATACCGTGCATTTGTTAATTACTGTGATGGTTAAGTCAACAAACATACAGGGGTAAAACCGTTACTGTTTTACGGTGACTACTCAGGTAAAGTAAAAAAGATTTTTTCTGTATGAGATTTTGTTGACACCCTAAGGTAAGAATGCAGCCTTCCTGCGTGTGGTGCGATGTCGCAGTCTAGAGGAGGAATACAACAGCGCCACAGCACAGAGTCAGGAAATAGGTAAATAAATCTAACGCTAGGTGGGGCCAGTATCAGCATCATAATGTAGGTGAACTGCTACTCAAACAGCACAGAGTCAGGAAATAGGTAAATAACTCTAACGCTAGGTGGGGGCAGTATCAGCAATATAATGTAGGTGAACTGCTACTCAAACAGCACAGAGTCAGGAAATAGGTAAATAACTTTAACGCTAGGTGGGGGCAGTATTAGCATCATAATGTAGGTGAATTGCTACTCAAACAGCACAGAGTCAGGAAATAGGTAAATAACTTTAACGATAGGTGGGGGCAGTATCAGCATCATAATGTAGGTGAACTGCTACTCAAACAGCACAGAGTCAGGAAATAGGTATATTACTTTATAGCTAGGTGGGGGCAGTATCAGCAATATAATGTAGGTGAACTGCTACTCAAACAGCACAGGGTCAGGATTTATATATGTAGGTAACTTTCTAGCTAGATGGGGCAATATCAAGGGTTAAATCTTCCTACTCAAACACCAATCTAATCAAAACTAGATTGTCGGATCATTTCGCACGTAAGCAACATATCAGTGAACGGGAGGTATGCAAAGATCTAAACTTAAATAGGTTGACTCCAATAGCACCACGGCACTGAGTCAGGAAATAGTTAGTTCACTTCTTAACTATAGGGGGCAATATTTGGAGTTAATAGATAGGTGAACGCCTCCAACAATACCTCAGTGTAGTCAGGAAATAGCTTTAGGTAACTTCGTAATTAGATTGGTCAATATTTGAAATTAAAGTGTACCCTTAAAGAAAATAGAAATGAATATATTATTATTCTATATGATCCAAACACAAAAATGTTGAAAACCACATAAAAATCAAGTTCAACGCCTGTAGCGGTCACCATCGAAGGAATAGGCGATTATCAAGAACAGCCATGGCCATATAGCGAATTAATATTTTTTTTAGTTTTGAGGAATTAGATTATGCTGAAGTTAACATGTAGATGGTATCCAGCCATATAAAGTTTGCCAGAATTTCCAGACAGTGAGTTTAATTGAAACCAAACTGACGACTCTGAATAGGGTAACATCGACTGGTAGCATTGCATGTCCTGATTCTGAGCACTGATGAGAATTTTTTGGAATGAACCAGTTTGAGGTCTCAATGTTGTTGATCAAAGATATTTCTTAATTTAGCTGGAAAGTCAGTTTGCAATCATTTTCTTCACTCTACACAGAGACGTATATACTTTATATGTTTATTTCTGCTCTACAGTGACAATCATGTCTCATTGAACAACACTACGTCGTGATCAGTTTCTGTGCCGGAATATTTATATTGAAAAAAGTTATATACTGTGGTACCTCTACTGTCCAAAAATACGGAAATATATCAGTGAAAATGTTCACAAAATAACTTCAACGTTGGTGTCTGCTGTTTTTAAATGTCAATATTTTTAGTATCACTGTAAGGTACTAACTGTTCAATGACAAATCGACGACACTGGGTCTTCCTTATATTAGGTCGACATTTCAAACATTTGATTGTATAGAATACAGTACCTATATGTAAGCGATGCTAAATTAGATAGCAGACTTTTATAATCTAATTCCGTGATTACATTTATCTTGAAAATATAATTGAATGATGAGATTCAAACATTTTTGTTTCTCCCTATACATACAAGTTACATAATTTAACATCTTGGTTAAATAATGAAAATCATCTCGATCCACTCCCTTAGCATACTTGGGTATGAAATTTGTGCACATGTAAATAACACTTAACACCTGTGTCAAGTGCTCACAGCAGGAGGCCCAAGACACACCTTTATATGTGTACAGTTATGTCATCAAAAGGATGTCAGCAGGTACGTGGGCAAGGGGGTTCTGAAGTTAGTATGTAGATTGGTGTTGATTATGTGTCTTCCAATATTCAATTTAACAACAATGTCCTCAGGTGAGATAACGGGAAAATGTATAAGCAGAGACGTACATGTATATATTACCTCTCTGGTATAAGGATCAATTTCAAGAAAAATATAAATTAATGAAATGCGTAAGTACTGTCACGTGCACAGAGTCACATTATATGCAAACCACAATCAGTACAACTGCATCACTCGACAGATGAAAGTCAGAAACGAGCCAATTAATGCCGGACCATGCTATATATCTGATCAGGTGGTTCATTGATAAATTACTAATCTTCGTGAGACTTGAACGGACAGGTTTATCCTTAGATTTATTATTTGCTAAATTCCTTGGATTGCATACAGAATAAAAACGTTTCAATTTTTAGCTTACCTTTCCGAAGGCGCAGCATCCGTCGTCTGTCGTCAACTTTTTCTTTAAAACTTATCTCCTCCTAATCGCCAGAGAGGATTTTAACCAAATTTAGTCTGAAGCATCACTATGGAAGGGCAATCATTTCCTTAAATAAATGAGGTTGGTTCAACCCCTGAGGCCAGGGGGGCAGGGCCCTGAAGAGGAACTTAGCTAAATTTGCTTTAAAATGCATCTCCTCCTAAACGACAGAGAAGATTTCAACCAAATTTGCTCTGAAACTTCATTGGGGGAGGGCAATCATTTCCTAAATAAATGAGACTGGTTCGACACCTGGGGCTAGGAAGACCGGGCCCCAAACAGGAAAATTATCTAATATTTTGCTTTAAGACGATAATACCCCCTAATTGCCTGAGTGGATTGTACAAAATTTGGTCAAAAACATAATTGAGGAAGAACAAATATTTCTTAATTGAATGAGGTTGATTGGACCCCTGCGGTCCTAAGAAATGGTACAGCTAGATTATCATATTCTATGTCGCAGTTTTCATAAATTGTTAAAAAGTGTTTTTTTAGGTTTATAAAAGCTTATAGTTGAATGAAAATTAAAGTATTGTCTAATTATGTATCCACCCTGTAATATATGACATATTACTTATTTCAAAATCTGTTAACATGGCAACTCAATGGAGGCCCCTGATTAGTTGAAAGTCAGATATTGTGTTCCCAGTTGGGTTAATTAGAACATAGATCTTGTCTGGTTTTGAGGAAATTTCATATAAAGATGTACTAATGCATTCAGTTGTAATGACTTATATATAAAACCTGGTGAGCGATACAGGTCTTGTTATGACTCTGAGTGAAAAAACAAGTGTTGCTGCTCATTTTGAGTATTAATTATTGTACCGGTGCATTTTTTTGTCAGTTCCAATCATATATATCTACATATTGTAAAGAAAGGGTTGCGTCTGGCCAGAGACGTAAATATTAATACAGACTTTAAGTTACCAATTCCGTGATATTATATTCTCTGGGTGCGCGTAAGTTAATTTGACTCAATTTTTAATCAATTGTTTTGTGTTGTATATAAGTGTTCATAAAATGTTCTAAAGATCAATTTAATAATAAAAAGGTAAATTATTTACAGTCACTAGATTAACTACTTATGTAAAAAAACACATATTTATTTAGATAGCATCCAACACACCGTTTGCCTCCTCAGGAGGAACTCATTTCATCATTTAAGTTGTAAAAAAAAGAAAAATTGTATGTATGTAGTCTTTAAATATAATCTACACAAGTAAGTGATGACGGAATATATCATATAAGTAGCTAAAATGTTCACATATCGAACGCACGACCGAAGCTTCCCGTTATATTCCTTTAGGGCTGTTTTGACAGCGTTTAACATGTGACTTCACAGATGTGGGCTACCCATATCAAGGCGATCGCCGCTAAGCCAAAGGTGTGGTTTTCAGACAAATCATAATATCTCGGAAACGGAGTCAACTACGACGTTCGCACTTTCTTAGTCTTTTATTGTATAATACATACATGCCAGAATTCTTGGACACCAATCTTGTGAGTTTTACAGTCATTTTGAGGAAATTGAGGTTAAAGTAAGGGAGGTTATATTTGCAGGGTTTTTCGAAGCAAAAAGTCTATTTTGCTCAACTATATTAATGAAGATACAATGATAATTGTTGTCTATGTTCATTTACATTTGAACTTCTTGCCAATGTAACAGCTGCTTGAAACATGCATTTAACAAGAGGACAGAAATAATCAGCTGTGAAAGAAAAGCAAACTGTGTTCAGCATTTGAACTTTTAAATTACATATATCAGCATTCAGAATAAAGACTTTTTTCTACTTCTTTGACATGCCCCTTACCTCTTGTTCTCTATACTTTCGTAGTGAATTTATATTTGTAAAGTAACACCTAGCCAGACATCATATTTATCAAAATTTCTAGCAATGAACTAACGTTACAAACATGACAGAAAACATATTTTGTGCTAATTCTACTGACAATGTAAGGTATTAACTTCACGGGAAATTTTGATGCTGAAGCCGACACTGTCGCGCAGTGGCCAAGACCAAGAGTGTCAGGCATTCTGTAGTATCACAGAGATTAATGGCAACATTTAGAAAGGATCAAACTAAATTCATAATATGAATTTATTTCAAATGTTCAGATAGATTACTTATTGTAAAAGACACAAAAATAAACTCACAATTTCAACCAGCTAAATTTTCCGGAAGTTATCGGAAGAGCCCTTCGAAAACATGACCAATCACATGACCACTACTCGAGTGCTCTTGTTATTTTCATCGCTGAAGACATAGTGTAATCTCGTAAAACTTTGAGTAAACAACAACAGGAAAATGGTTCACCGATCGATCATTAAAAAACGTGAGGGTTTGAGGACTTTCCCTAAATTCATGTTCCACGCCGTGGGACTTTATTGGAGGTAAAAATCTGTGAGATTTTGCCTCGCACTGTGAGATATGGCATGTATGTGTTACTCAGCCTACAGTGGGACAGGGATCCTTAAGGGGTTGGTTCACCAGTGGGATCCTTAAGGGGTTGGTTTACCAGTGGGACAGGGATCCTTAAGGGGTTAGTTCACCAGTGGGACAGGGATCCTTAAGGGGTCATTTCACCAGTGGGACAGGGATCCTTAAGGGGATGGTTCACCAGTGGGAAAGGGATCCTGAAGGGGTTGGTTCACCAGTGGGACAGGGATCCTTAAGGCGTTGGTTCACCAGTAGGACAAGGATCCTTAAGGGGTCAGTTCACCAGTGGGACAAGGATCCTTAAGGGGTCAGTTCATCAGTGGGACAGGGATCCTTAAGGGGTCATTTCACCAGTGGGACAGGGATCCTTAAGGGGATGGTTCACCAGTGGGACAGGGATCCTTAAGGGGTCATTTCACCAGTGGGACAGGGATCCTTAAGGGGATGGTTCACCAGTGGGAAAGGGATCCTTAAGGGGTTGGTTCACCAGTGGGACAGCGATCCTTAAGGGGTTAGTTCACCAGTGGGACAGGGATCCTTAAGTGGTTAGTTCACCAGTGGGACAGGGATCCTTAAGGCGTTGGTTCACCAGTGGGACAGGGATCCTTAAGGCGTTGGTTCACCAGTGGGACAAGGATCCTTAAGGGGTCAGTTCATCAGTGGGACAGGGATCCTTAAGGGGTCATTTCACCAGTGGGACAGGGATCCTTAAGGGGATGGTTCACCAGTGGGAAAGGGATCCTGAAGGGGTTGGTTCACCAGTGGGACAGGGATCCTTAAGGTGTTAGTTCACCAGTGGGACAGGGATCCTTAAGGTGTTAGTTCACCAGTGGGACAGGGATCCTTAAGGGGTCATTTCACCAGTGGGACAGGGATCCTTAAGGGGATGGTTCACCAGTGGGAAAGGGATCCTAAAGGGATTGGTTCACCAATGGGACAGGGATCCTTAAGGGGTTGGTTCACCAGTGGGACAGGGATCCTGAAGGGGTCAGTTCACCAGTGGGACAGGGATCCTTAAGGCGTTGGTTCACCAGTGGGACAGGGATCCTTAAGGGGTCAGTTCACCAGTGGGACAAGGATCCTTAAGGGGTCAGTTCACCAGTGGGACAGGGATCCTTAAGGCGTTGGCTCACCAGTGGGACAGGGATCCTTAAGGCGTTGGCTCACCAGTGGGACAGGGATCCTTAAGGCGTTGGCTCACCAGTGGGACAGGGATCCTTAAGGCGTTGGCTCACCAGTGGGACAGGGATCCTTAAGGGGGTCGGTTCAACAGTGGGACAGGGATCCTTAAGGGGTCATTTCACCAGTGGGACAGGGATCCTTAAGGAGGCTCCACACTTTCGCAATTAACAAGCAAAATTCGTTGAAACTTTCATATAATGGTTATGCAATTATGTAGAGTTGATTTTATGAAAATCTAAACATTCCGATAGTTTTGGGGACCTTTTTGGAAAAGATACCGAAAAATTGAATTTCGTCAATTTTAATATTTTCCTTTTTTTGTGTGTGTGGCATTGTTCGAAACAATAACAACTATAACAATATTAAAAGAAGCATTTCTAATTAACCCTACAAATATTATATTTATCGCAAAATATGTAACACATGTTGTACGGATAAAAGTGATAATCTTCAAGCTAAAAGCAATCAGGACACAAAGATCTATACATATAGACTGGGAAATTGAACAAAATATACACAATGGTTTTATAATTAATTTATTTTACATTTTTCAATCACTTTGATCCGGGTGAGAGTTATCTTCCTTGAAAAAAATCGGAACTTTTTGCAGAGGGATGACATTTACACAAAGACAGTTGTCTCTGTTAACATATAACAAAAATGATGGAAATAAATCTTAAAATATGATATCAAAATTATCAATTTATTGTTCTTTAATAGAACCAAATTACCCTCAGTCATGTACACTTTGGACATCATTCCACAGTCCGCGAACTCACGGTATATTTATAATTACATGTCAGGTAAATATGTGACCAGAGGCTATTGCATGGTATGACGTTCTCACGTGCACTCACACATGCATTTCATAGGTATCTTGATATTTTACAAAACATTATTATCACAGAGTAAGTAGACTACATTTGTAAACACGATTTAATCGACAGAGCAAAACTCCCTCAACAGCGAAAATCGTAACGACCTTGAGCTTATGAACTCGTGTTGCACATGTGAGGTTGGTACGTCTGCATTCCATGTGTTTCCTATATGACCTTCTTGAGGTCGTCTGGTCTCATGTCACTGTCTTCCCGTGAGTCTGTTTATGTCTATGAATTGGAAAGCTTTATTCCTGAAGTACGTGTGATTATACATTTCCCGGTAAAATCTCGATATCGGGTGTTGACATATCATCGGCACGCACGTGTACTATTGTTTACCAGGGGCCTGTTCGTTTATGCGGAGCAACCAGTTTGACCGTTTATAAATGTAACAATTTCGGGTATAAATCCTGGCGGACCTGCAAATGTGTATGCAGGCCTTGCAAGGCTTTCTCAAGGCTCGCCTGAAAGCAGCATCAGATTACTAGGTCCGACCTTATTTAATAAACGAACAACAGTGGTCCGATCGGTTTGACCGTTTAAACGAAAACGGCCCAGGTGTTACTATAATTTGCACTACGATATTGAATGCCCGATACGCAATACGGAAATGACGACACGGTGTACATGGACATTTCGATCAAGATAATTGAGTCCGAGCTGTACTTTTTCCGGAAGTATGTTACGAAAATGGACGCCGATGACAATGTGTGTAGCCACCTTAATGGGTCGGTTCACCAGTGGGACAGGGATCCTAACTAAGGGGTCGGTTTATGCAGAATCAAAAGAGAAAAATTAGTATTATAGTTAAGAACAGACAGAAATATCCTAAAAATTGTTTACATCATTTTGTCCCCTTTGCCCTTAGACAAAATCAGATTAAACTCCTTTCATTCAAGCTCATATAGAAATGTTAAATAAGGAATGAAGATTTGCCCATATTTTCCCTATGTGGCCAAGCCCCCTTGTCACAGGAAAAATTGAATATGAATTATAATATAATAATGGCGTAAAAATTGTATCAAACAAATTTTTCTTAGTTAGGACATTATAAAATTGGTCACGTTTGTCTAAATATGACTAGTCTGGGCTAGGTATCATGAAGGCTGAAATAGAACACTATACAAACACATTGCTTCCTTGTACGAAACCTGAAAACCATTTGATTGGGTAACTGGAATCTTTAAACCTTTCTATGGACTGTATAAATTACATTCTTTGAAAGTGAGAGTTTGAGATAACATCAAACTTTTCCTTGGTGTGTAAAATTATTGTTAAAAAAAATGCTGACACTTCATGATTGCCACCACCAGAATAAAAATAGCTTAAATTTTTAATTCAAATACATACACACCTAGCTAGGGCATGTACTTTAAACAAATTCAAGGATTTTTCAGAAAGTATAGGAGACTTCCTGAATGTGTTTCTCCTAGCTACCTACCTACATAATTATATGTATTTCTCCCTAATTGTCTAATTCTTCTTGCCATCATATAAAAACTGTAAGACACAGATATATGTTATTACAAGTATGCTCACCTCATTCAGTCTCATTAAAGTACTAACATCTCATCACTGAACACTATCAAAAATATATATATCTTAAAGATAAACGTGTTTTTCTACACTCTGTTGAATGTCATATTGCATTGACTACAAGCAAATTCTACACGAAGAACAAGTTACCATGTATATCAATATTGAGTGTTATGCCACATAAAAAGGTATCCATTTGAGGGCCAAGTGAGCTTATTCCATGTGACCCAGCATCCGGCGTGCGTCCGGCGTCCGGCAGCTTTTTCCTTTAAATGCTACTATAATCCTGAACGGCTCAGAGGATTTTGACCAAACTTGGTCTGGAGCATCATTGGCCAAAGGGTTCTCAGTTTGTATAAACGGAGGGTATGGTCCCCCTGGGGGCAGAGGGGTGGGGCCAAATAGGGGGGAAATAGGTAAATCTTTAAAAATCTTCTTCTTCTCAACCAATAGAAGGATTTTGACCAAATTTGTTCTAGAGCATCTTTGGACAACGGAGCCTCAAGTTTGTATAAACGGAGGGTGTGGCCCATCTGGGAGCATAGAGGCGGAGCCAAATAGAGGAAATAGAAAAAAATAATTCTCCTACACAAGTGAAGGGATTTTCACCAAATGCAGCCTGAAGCATGATTATAGGGACAAAAGAATCAATTTTGTATAAACTAAGGTGTGTGGACCTCCTTCTTTGGGGCAGATGAGTGGGGCCCATTAGGGGAAATAGAGGAAAACATTAAAGATCCTTCACCTTCTGTACCGTTGAAGGGATTTTAACCAAACTTGTTCTAGAGAATATTTAGGCGCAGGGAATTGAATATTTATAAATGGAAGACTCCAACAATACCTCATTGTAGTCAGGAAATAGTTAGGTAACTTCCTAACTATGTGGGGCATTATTTGGAGTTAATAGATAGGTGAACGCCTCCAACAAACCCTGCACATCTATAAAAGTACTTCTCATGGAATGTTAAACCCATGTATACAACACTGCCATGTATTGCAATATCTTGTGATAAAGGGGGATGTATGATTCCTCCACATCTCCACCCAAAAAGTGACCTAGCTTTAAGCCGGAAGATTACTACCATAATTATTTCATGTGTTACAGAGTCGCACATTGCTGACGAGGATAGTGATGACGAAGTGGTGTTTTATGTCTTGCTGCGGGCAGTAGATAAGTTTTACGAGGAGTTTAATCGCTTCCCTGGCTGGTACAATGACCAGGTGGAGCCTGACATACCCAGACTCAAGGTGATTAGCAAAGCTGTTTAACTTACATTTGTTACTTTCTGTATGATAATGGTTAAATTCTGTATTTTTGGATGAGTAAACAAAGTCCTATGGTATATAACAATTGGTGTTTTCTGACAGCATTCTCTTTCAGAAATTAACTTACTATTATTATAAAATATTAGATGTTTGTCAATTTTTTTGAAAAAATCTGTATAAAAGGAACTTTCTTTTGGAAATGTATTTATTTTTGCCCTTGATCAAAAGAGCACAATTCAACATCAAGCAAAAGTTGTGATACATATATTTATACCGAGTATTCATGTATGTACTAATTAATGTTTGAGTCGTGGTATAACTGTATACTCTGTTTAAGGTCTCGCTGACAAAGGTTCTACAAGAATGGGGCTTATCTCCTACCATCAAGGATGATTATATCCATGAAATGTAAGTATTTACAATTTATTCTAGGTACATTTTCCTGCCTTACTATTTTGTTTGTTTGTTATTGTTGGTTAACCCTTTCACCCCTATGCAACTTTAGTGGACTATACCATGCATTGATCTAGATGAGTCCATTATGGTCTACAGTGGTGAAAGGATTAACTGTCATATTTGAATAAATTTTCAATGTGGTTAATAATTTGTCATTATGAAGTATTACGTCTTTGCGTATTTCAGAGTTATCTTCTCATATGAGCAGGTATTGATTGTTACGTCATTGGTTTGTGTGAGTAAATTACGTCGTTTTCTCAAAAATTGATGACATTACTCTCACAAACAAATGACTTAACAATCAATACCTGCTCACAAGAGAAGATAACTCTGCAATACGCAAAGACGGAATAGGTGTTAACATAGTGTTTGATTTTCTCCCCAGATGTCGCTATGGTTCCGCTGAGCTGCACACAGTCGCTTCATTCCTAGGGGGCGCTGCATCACAGGAAGTCATCAAGATCATCACCGGTCAGTTTGTTCCTATTAACAATACTTACATTTACAATGCAATGAAGCAGACGTCGATCACGGTACAGTTATGATTGACAGTGTCATTAGCTGTACAAACACATGATCACTGACCAAGGAAGTGTCACACAGATTGTTGTGTTACTATAGGGAGATTATCCCAACAACTACCGTGGAAGTGTCACACTGCAGATTGTTACCATGGTGACCGCTCAATGATAAACCTTAATGATATCCCACAGTGCATCATTTACCACGGAGATTGTTCAACATTTAAAAGTACCAGGGAATGTTTTACTGATTGTGTCTGTTACCATGGATATTGTCAAAAGAACTTGAACTGTTTCCATGGAAATCACAACAAAGTGTGTCTGTTACTGTTGTTACTTGAAGTTTTAAATATTTCATAACATTAAGAAATCAGTGGAAGGTGTCTGTACTGTGGAGGATGTGTAGGAGAGGGTTGTGGTACAGGCTATTTATTGTAGATAAACCTGTCAGACCTGGTACAATAGTGCCTGTATGTACAGAGCTAGCACATGTAAAAAGCTCTGCACCCTTTGATATTACTACAGACTGTTAACTATAGAAACCTTTCAGACCTGGTACAATAGTGCCTGTATGTACAGAGCTAGCACATGTAAAAAGCTCTGCACCCTTTGATATTACTACAGACTGTTTACTGTAGAAACCTTTCAGACCTGGTACAATATTAATACTGCCTGTATGTACAGAGCTAGCGCATGTAACAAGCTCAGCACCCTTTGTTATTATTATATTTGTCTAAAGGAACATAACGGGAACAAATGTCGAAAAATAAACATCAGAAACGATTTCATGGCACTTGTAGATGCCATGAAAAATTCAAATACATAAAACATCAATAAACAAACCACTGAAATGTCTAATCTGCTATCTCTACCTCTGTCCCATTACACCATTATTCTAGGCCACTTTTTCACGTTTGTCATCAGCCCAATAATCATGTTTAGTAAATGAGCTGGATGTAAATGCAATGGTAATTCATCATGATGACTAGCTGTTCGACAATAAACATGTATCAGAACTGTCATAAGACAAGCAGTGCTATTATACAAACATATGGACTCTTAATTTATTCTTTCCTGTCGTTTACAAATTGTAACATTTTCGTTTGTGTGCCTTTTTTTACTTCTGAAGGAGTAGCTACACTAAATTTCTTTACTCGTAGAATATTCATTCTACAATGTGATGTTGACAGTTGTGGATATGAGACGGATAATAGAATTATATCCGTGCTTTAAACATCGTTGATCTTCAACAAAAGATTACATGTACATCATAGAACACGCAAGCTTGTGATTTTTTGAAATAAAAAAAATTGTCTCAACTTTTTTTTGTCAGTTTCTTCTCATTTCACACATTCTGGGACCCAGACAACATATAGATATAGATTTTATGGTAGTAGATGATTAGTGTATTACATAAATTATTTACATTTCCACCGCAAGTGCCTGAATATAAACTACCAGAAGAAATTACATTCATAAGCTAGAGCCATGAACCAAATTGGGTCAGGGTCATATTGACACTTCCCTTTTCTCCTTGCATAATAGGAGACGACCATAAGAAGCTAACATTTAGATGACATTGTGCTGTTGGTGCTGATTTAGTTTAGTTATCCCCTCGCAACGAAAGTTTGAGGGGATATAGGATTCCGCCCGTATGTACGTATGTTACACTCTTTATACCCCTGCAACGAAGTTAGGGGGGGGGGGGTATACTGGAATCCCCCTGTCTGTCTGTCTGTCTGTCGTCCGCAGTAACTTGTCTGGAAAACTCCTCCTTAACTAACAGGTGGATTTCATTGAAACTTTGCATGAATGATTGGTATCTTATGTAGTTGTGCACCAGCATTTTAATTTTGGATTTCAACCGTTTTTGGTGGAGTTATTTTAGATAGTGAGACCTGTCACTTCAGCTACACACAAGATATTGATATTTATTGCCGTTTTATTGTCTGAATTGACTTTCGTATCAGTTTTATTTGCGTCCATTTTATAATCTTCCATACCACGAGATCGATATAGTAACAGGTCTACATATCAACGAGATAACGAATTGGTTTTACATATGCTAAGAATATTTGCATTCAGTTATTTTTGTGGAAATTTTGACCCTTAATAACAAAAATATTATTTATCCTGCTAAATACGTTGAAGTATAACTCTCAAATATACATAACTTGGCAGAGGCTGGGGTATTAGTCAGCCAACCTGGCAACAGCTGTAGTTGTCATCGCTCTAGTGACTTCATTCCTCTGGGGAATTTCATGAAACTTTATACAAGTGTGTAGTATGACAATACCTTGAACAACATTACGTTTTGGGTTTCTACGTTGAAGGTCAAGGTCACTGTTACTATTTTTAGAAAAACTTTGTCATCGCTCTACCAACTTCATTCCTCAACAGAATTTCATGAAACTTGATACAAGTGTTTGGTATGGCAATATCTTGAACAAGTTTACGTTTCAGGTTACTGCGTTGAAGTTCAAGATCACTTTTACTATTTTTAGGTCGCCTGAGCTTTAGCTCAAGTGACCTATTGCTATCCGTTTTCGTTCGTCGTCGTCCGTCGTCCGTTAACATTTTACATTTCAAACTTAAAGTCAAGTTCTGCTGGGCCGATGATCTGAAAGTTGGTAGGAATGATCGCCTCATGGTCCTGACAAAGTGTTGTTATTTTTCGGGTCAATCAGAAATCCAATATGGCCACCACGGCCGCCATTTTGAAAAACTATTTCAAACTTAAAGTCAAGTTTTGCTGGGCCGATTGAACTGAAAGTTTGTAGGAATGATCGACTCATGGTCCTGACAAAGTGTTGTTATTTTTCAGGTCAATCAGAAATCAGATATGGCCGCCACAGCCACTATTTTGAGAAACTATTTCAAACTTAAAGTCAAGTTCTGCTGGGCCGATTGAACTGAAAGTTGTAGGAATGATCGACTCATGGTTCTGACAAAGTGTTGTTATTTTTCGGGTCGTTCAGAAATCCAATATAGCCACCACGGCCGCCATTTTGAAAAACTATTTCAAACTTAAAGTCAAGTTCTGCTGGGCAGATTGAACTGAAAGTTGGTAGGAATGATCGACTCATGGTCCTGACAAGGTGTTGTTATTTTTCGGGTCAATCAGAAATACAATTTGGCTGCCATGGCCGCTATTTTGTAAATACCTAGCTATTTCAAACTTTAAAACAAGTTCTTATAGGCCGATTTCACTGAAAATCGGCCTAGGAATGATCAGCTCATGGTCCTGACAAAGTTAAGTTAACATTATACTTAACTATTTTTTACTCAAATTGGTACATATTTCAACAACAAAAATAAATACTGTAGGATTTAGGTGACCGTTAAGGCCCATAGGCCTCTTGTTTTAGAAGAACCTAGTCATTGCTCTATCAATTTCATTCCTCAACATGTATGATGCCTTGTTTGATTTAGCATCCTCAGCCAATTCACTCCATATTTGTACTGTTTGTATATTTTGCTGTAGACAGCACCTTGGTGTATTTGCCCCCTAGCACAGATTCTGACATTTAGACTGCTTTGACCTCACTGAAATACTATACTGAAGCCACCCTGATAGTATCCCACCAGTCACATTATACTGACAACCGGTAGACAAGCCATTGTGTTTACCCGAAATGCTAAACGTTAAGCAGGAAATAAATACCAATTTTAAAAACTTAGGAATTTCCAGGTCTAGGGACAGAACCAATCCCCTATGTAACATAGGCAAACATTCTGCAACATAAAGAAGTAGAGTTTCAGAAATGAACAAAACAAAAAAGGAGAAATAAAGAATTCCATGTGTTGCAATTGTGTGCATTATATACACTTTTTAACACCAATAGGCCATTATATACTTTTATCATATAATGTACTGTGTTATCCAGTGAATATATCCATGTCATAATTTTTTGGCATATTAACCCATGAAATATGACCTATCAGCCCTGTGATTGGTTGTAAGTTTCAATTGTTTCAATTGTGATGTCACGCCTAGGATAAGTACATGACGTCACAGACTTACGCACTGGAGTCAAAATGGTGGCTTTTTACATTTCAAGGTTGCATGAAAATTGTTGTTTTACACGAATAAATGCCACAAATCTTGATTATGTGATAAAAAGGATCTTACACTCGTTATCATTCCATATGAAATTTTTGAAACTCATCAAAATTTTTTCATTTTAGCTCTCCAGAGGCTCGCTAAACTGAAAAATTCTTAAGACTCGTTTTATAAATCTTATATGAAATGGAAGCTCATGTAAGATCCTATATGTCAAGTGCAATAATGGCACAAAATAATTCTTGGTTCATAGCTCTTTGTCTGGTCTCAAGCCCCGTCAACTAGTCTGGTGGGTTCGTATTTATCCAGTGCATATACCTGATTTGCAAACAGATGTGGTAAGGTTTCAATAAAAAGTTTGAAGACCTGATTAGATAATGAAGAAATTGAAATGAAATTCCCTTAGAATTGAAATCTTTACAAAACCGGTTATGTGCAAATTTAAACACTCATGTAAGTTTGTGTAATTTGAAACCTTTGCAACTTTTGCACAAGTTGCCTGCCCACGTTTTAGAGGGGACAGTTAAATGTAATATATTGTTGTTAAGTTCAGAATATTTGCAATTGGTATTATACAATCTTGAATTAAACATTGAATTATACAGCTCTTCTGTAACAAACATATCTCACATTGGAGTTTTTGAATTGCTTAAAATATAATAAATTTTATATTGAAGGAATTCAGGTTCTTGTAACAATTATTATTTTGGGGAGGATGGGAGTCGCCTATACTACATCCTATCCTTATAATTTTAATTAAATTTTGGGAGATGACTCCTTGGTCCGAATGTGTTTTGATTTATCGCCAGCTGTATTGCATCAAGATGTCTGGTACGCCACAGAAGTAGGAGGAGGGCGTGTCTACCACATCCAGGCTGTCCTGTGACCCTAACCTACTCTATTGTGTTTTGGTTTTTGGTCGGATTGCAACGCAATCAGGGCTTATAGATTGGCAATTCCCGTCCATCTGTCCATCCGTCTGTCTGACTGTCCATCCGTCTGTCTGCACTAAGGTTAAGAAGCTCAGTTTCCAAGTTATTAATTATCCCACATCAACTAAACTTGCATGGCCTATGTTTCTAAGAATGCTTATCACATGCAATGCCCGGGATGCTGGTTCTGACCTACATTTTCCGCTTCAGTGACCAGGTTAAGAAGATTGATTTAGGTCAGTTACTAAGTAACTACTTGTCCTACATCAACTAAACTTGCATGGCTTATATTATGTATCTAAGGATGCTAATCACATGCAATGCTTTGGACGCTGGTTCTGACCTACATTTTCCGCTTCAGTGACCAGGTTAAGAAGATTGATTTAGGTCAATTACTAAGTAACTACTTGTCCTACATCAACTAAACTTGCATGGCTTTTGTATCTTAAAGGGTGCTTATCACATGTGATGCTTTACATGAAAATGTACTTTAGCAATCCAGCCACATCGCCATTGGTGTTTTCTTGTTGTTCTATATTTTGGAAGTCCCTCTAATCATCTTAATTTGAATAAAACATTTCAAAGATTTGATGCCAGAAAAACACAAAGTTTTTCTTTAGGTAAACATTGAAGTCTGTTACAATTGTATATTAGTCTGGTTTATACTCATGTCTGGCTGGTAACTTCTGGTATCTAAATTCAGAGCTGGCTTAGCTGGCCTGGCCAAGTGAGCTTATGCAGTGGATCTTGCATTAAATTTTCTTTTAAAACACTAATAGTCCAGAATGGCTGAAGAGCTTTTGACTAAATTTTATCTTGGCCATTTTTTGGCTGAATGCTTCAATTCAAATTTATAAATAAAGGGTGTGGCCCCTCTGGGGACAGAATGGCAGGGCCCGATGGAGGAAATATAAATAAATCTATACATTTCTACTCATTGAGTGCAGAGAAGGATTTTACAGAAATTATTATTGGGCTAATAACTGTTGAATAATTTGATGGTATGACCTCTTTATGGGCAAAAGAGTAGGACCCAATAGTGGAAATAAAATAAAAAAACGTTTTTTAACCTAAACTGGACTGGAACATCCTTGGATCAAGGGTTCTCAACGTTGTATTGATGATGAGGGTTCCAAGATGGCAGGCAATTAGTAAGGGCTGCTGAGGGGGGAAGGGTTGTATTGTATACATGACACAAGTTGAAGAGCTATACATACAAATATTTGCCTGGTCTCATATTTATTACACACTCTTGATTTACACTCTACATTTTAACCATATCTCCCAGTTCTTCTGACTAGGCTAGAGAAACTAGTCTAGTGCTTGACTTGAAAAATTGTAGTCTTGAGTTCGACTCCAAGTTAAGGACACCTGAAAAAAGTGATCACAGTTACACTCCAAATAAAAAATTCCTGAGACAAAAGGCAGATGCATGTCCAAATTTATGTGGTCATAGACCCATGTACAACTGACCATATAACTCATATCTAAACTGACCATATAACTCATATCTGAACTGACCAGACCAAAAGAGTGAGTTTCATTCTGCATAAAGGTAAATATGTAGACAAGTTAATGTACAGTAAAAATATATCGCTGTATAAAGGTAAATATGTACAGACAAGTTAATGTACAATAAAACTATATCCCTGTATAAAGGTAAATATGTACAGACAAGTTAATGTACAGTAAAAATATATCACTGTATAAAGGTAGATATGTACAGACAAGTTAATGTACAGTAAAAATATATCGCTGTATAAAGGTTAATATGTACAGATAAGTTAATGTACAGTAAAAATATATCGCTGTATAAAGGTAAAATGTACAGACAAGTTGATGTACAGTAAAAATATATCACTGTATAAAGGTAAATATATATATGTACAGACAAGTTAATGTACAGTAAAAATATATCGCTGTATAAAGGTAAATATGTACAGACAAGTTAATGTACAATAAAACTATATCCCTGTATAAAGGTAAATATGTACAGACAAGTTAATGTACAGTAAAAATATATCACTGTATAAAGGTAGATATGTACAGACAAGTTAATGTACAGTAAAAATATATCGCTGTATAAAGGTAAATATGTAAAGATAAGTTAATGTACAGTAAAAATATATCGCTGTATAAAGAAGTTAAGCTGCTCTGATAAACATTGACTCATCGGTACTTTTTGTGAAAGGTACACTAACTAGAACCTAGTGCTGTAAAGGATTGTGTGTTGTGGTCAGAATCTTATAGTATACACTGGTCAGCAGATTGTGTGTATTGCCAACAGCCTACAATGATAGCGGTCACTTTAATAGCACATTTACATACAATATTTACTTTGAGGCCAACTTCATACAAATCCCCTGATTTTTTATGGTTTTAAAGGGACATCGCGTGAAAAGGCGTTTTTTTTTTAATGAATGTATGTATTGTATGCACTTCCACTTATGTTACCTCGCTATCCCCATATTCATAGTCCGTTCCAAATGTCCAGTTTGACCACTTGAATTGTTCGGGAAAGCCCTGCTAAAAATAGCGCCGATAACGTCACCTGACTAGGCAGTAAACACAAGTGGTGCGAGCAAGATGAAACGGTTTCCAAAGGGGCCCCCAGAGAGGGGCCGTCAGGCAACTGCAACTTCTTACCGCACTATGAAACCAAGT
>NW_018405747.1:624091-707972 GCF_002113885.1 Mizuhopecten yessoensis
CCTTGCGCTATCTTTTGACCATTTGGCAACTTTTCGCTTCGTAGCTGACACGGTACAACACTTTTCTTTCGCTTACTTCACACGGCCAGTCATTTTGTTTACAAAGAAATGGTGTGCTATGCGCATGCGCTAATAGAGGGAAATCCCTGAACAAAACGTTGGTCAGACAGGTAGAAATACCGATGATTATCTTAGATTTAATCATTTTTATGAATCTATTTCAGCCAAATCCGATCGTTATTTTCCATAAGGAGTCTCACTTGATATGTTTATGTAGTATTTGGAAAAAAGACCCAAAAAAAAGTTACTTCAGCGTGATGCCCCTAACTGGTACATGGAAAATAGTACAGTTAAAGAGTGAGATATAATTATACTAACACATGTTACTAGATATTTAGATTGATTTAAGTTCTGTATTTCTCTAACATATGATGATTTCCAAAATTTATATACACTGTAATTGAAACATCGTAATATTTATAATCCATGTTATATTATACATCGATCATTGGACATTGGCACAACTCTTTTCAATTTTTTCAACAAATATGACAAACTTTTGTAAGTGTCACAAAAATGTGCATCTTTTATGTTCTGTAATAAAGCTCCTATGAATGCTAAAATAATAGATATGAATTGAAATCAGTTCAGTGGAAATGAAAACATTATTGCATAAAAGATAAAAAAAAAAAAAAAAAAAAAGGCGGAAGAATTAAAATCTATTAGAAATTAGTTGTCGTTATTAGGGAGTATGTGTCTGTGAAGCCTAGAAGAGATGCTTTGTTTTAATTTTGCCCATTTTTAAGCTTTGTTATTTGCAGTGTTAAACCTATATGGTTTGTAACTTCAAGATCGCATGCTCAAATTAGAAATGTAGAACCGCAAACTTGTCCGTTACCTACCATATATGTCCAGGGGTCAAGTTTCAACCCAACAGGTAAACTATAATATAAATAGCCCTCATTGTTGAAGCTTGAAATATGAATTTCATTGTTTTTTCTTTTGTGCTCATAGTTTGGAAATACAAATGAGGCCTATGATTGTCAGTAATAATGAAATAAAGCCAATATATTCGAAGATCGAAGGGTCACGGTTCGAGCCCCAGCGACGGCACTATCTGTATCACTATTCCTCGTCCTGTTACACATAGATGAAAATGCAGACATAGATAAAAATGCAGACATATTTTTGCAAGTTAGTTTTGTAAGCTAGACTACAGTGATACACTATGTGTACTTCAATAATTTGTTTGTCGTTACCTAATGCTTGCGTAGGCTTTTTATACATGACAATAAAACCCATAAAGCCTTTTGTATCACATGTAAATACATCAAGATCGAAATACTACAGGTAGCATGCGATCTTACTTTTAAACTGTTTAATGAGCGCTTTATAAACAGTAATGTCAGCAATATTGAGGCTATCAGTTGTGCTGGTAGGGTAATTGGAATCGCTCAGGTGAATGTAGTGTTTTAAACACTTATTAGCCTAGCTATATATAAACCTATAACCTTAATAAATAATTTTTCTGTTTCGAAGGTTGCATTAGCCTATCAGGAGCTAGTATTCTATGTGTCAATAGGAGGTAGGGTTACCGGCGCGTCTGTATTTAACTTGAGGCACCAGAGTGAAACGACCAGATCGACCACACACTGGTAAGTCTTTTGCTGTCACGGTATGTACAGATGCAGCTGTGTCCTTCTACCCTGTTACTAAATGAGTCATGTTCATTGTGCATTGTACTAGAGATTGTATTTAGACAAACTTGTAACATTGCATACCTCTTTTGTAGATTGGTTGAGGAACATCTTGTTTTACCTGCACTGACTTGGAGCGCCGCTTTACTTTGGGTTCCGTCTGAAAAAACAACTCTTAGATAGACATGGTAAGTGCAGTTATTTATGATACAATATTTGATAGGCCTGTATATGTGCCTGTAGAACGAGTAGTTCTGTTTACATCCTTTTCTACCTTTTCAACTCTGTGCAAAGTTCTTCCCATGTTTTAAGGTTAAAATGTATTTTTCTAGAGCACCTGGTTTTGTCTTGTCAGTATCGGGGGGGGGGATAAGGTCTTTCCTTTTTATTGGCGTCCCCTCAGTTCTTCTTACTGTTTATGTTTAATTTCAGTTTCGACCTTGTTTAAATTTTCTTTTCTCCCTTCCCTGCTCTTTTCCGATTTAAGCTGTTTCTGTAGCCACCCGGCCTTCATATTACCTTAGCTGTTGTTAGGAAATTTAACCTCAAACAAACAAATTATTTGCCCTTGCTTGTGTTGATGCTATGGTATATTTTCGTCTGTTTTACCTGATAATTCATATACTTCAGCATAAACTGAGATGAGAGGAGAAGCCATATATCACTGCAAATTACATTTCAGGGTTCATGTTTCTAAAAAAGAAGAAATTTCATTTTTCCTCATTTATTGGTTGTTGTGCTCCTTTAAACCAAAAACAACAATTTAATACAAAGTTAATTTAATTACATTTATGATGTGGGTTCCGATTTTATTTAGAACTAATTTTTTATGCGGCAGCGCGCGCTAGGGACTTTTTTGCTTGGCCTCACGTTTCCTTTTGCGAAGTGTAAAGCGACTAAATAGCATTACTTCAGCTATTTGTCCCCCTTGATCCTTTAATAGTCACATAATTGTTTTCATTCGGCATAATGCCTATATGTATTCAGATAAGTATAATGCGACATGTTTGGTATACATGTTTTTATTTTACGTTTTTTGAAGAAACGATGTGACATGTTTGTATACATGATTTTTGTTCCCGTTGTTTTTTAAAGAAACAGACTATTTCAATTCATACTTATTTCAATTCATACTGTGGTATTACTGGTTTTTATTTGACTATTGAACGTTTGGTAAAAGCTTGCTGTATGTCTGGGTACTGAAATGCATTTTATAAAAGTTATTTACTTTTTTTATGGGGGGGCATATAGTGTTGCCCATGTCCGTCCCGTCCAGTCCCGTCCAGTCCAATCCATGAGTGGGGGGCATTTATGTCCTACAGACATTTTCTAGTTTATATCAAAGTTAGTCCAGAGGCTTGCAATATTTTGCCTTAGTATTATTGAATTGTTATAAGTATGATCTTAACACTCATACTTTTTTTCATTGTTTGCAAAAGTTTGAAAGTCAGCTAAGTTTTCCATCAACTGCCTTCTAATCAAAACCTTAATATTTTGTTTATATTTGGTAAATATTATTCTGAGATATCAAATGTTGATATACTTGACCATTTATAACAAGCTTTTAGGAATGTTAAAAAATTGGTATGTTGCTGGCATATATTTAAGAAGGGATTTTGCTTTTATAATAAGTCGGCCTTTTTTAAGAATGTTCTGAAACCCTATGTAAATAGATGTCATTGAATTGTGAAGTGCACTTTCAGGAGCACACTATAGCTATGTGTGTGCATATAGGTGTTTGTTTTTACAGTTTTAAATATCTCATTTCCTACAACACACTTCCAGGGGTTGATCTCGAATGCTTCCCTTTATCACCTCTCAGAAATAGTTACTTGACATGGCTTCTCTCATGCTACGTATACCCAGACATATGACCTTCCTTTTGTGACAGAAACAGGTTTAGTTTAGTGGGGGAGGGGGGGGGGGGGGCAGTTTAAACAATTTCTACTACTGAGAACTTATTCATGCATCAGGTGAAAGTGATTATAACTTATCAATGCCTTTGCCTGAATAGATTATAAAATGCGAGCCGTTCATGAATACCAGGTATTTACAAGGTAGACTGTATTAGCAGTGTAAGGGTACAGACAGTCTAATCAGGAGTCAATGGTTGATGTACGCTGTATAATGACATAACGTTCAGCTTGTATGGCAGGTAAGGCCGAAGCAAATCAGTGTTGGGTATTCTGCTTACCTCTCTAAAGAGATACAGGTAGGTAGGATTAGTGTTTTAATAATTTTTTTACAAAACTTACAATAATAAAATATACATATATTGTTTTTACAAAAGTTATGCAGAGGCAATGTTAAACTACAACAATGCTTACTTGAAGTTACTCCAAACATATTATAGGTTAGGCACAACACACAAAGACAGATAGGAAAATCAGAAACACATTTTTTTTCTCTAAGCAAATTTAAGGATCCCTGTACCACTGCCAAACACTGTAGCTACTCATTGGAAACTGTTTTTTCTGTATAGCTATAGCTTTTATAAATCTTTCTGAAAAACAAACCATACCTTGGGGAAATTTGATGTAAAATAAAAAAAATAACTAAACAAAATATAATCAAAAAGGTTTTGAATAAAAATTAGTGGTCATAGTTTAGGATTTGAACCCGGTACCTCTGTAACCGACTGAGAAACCTGGTCAACAGAAGTGTCTAGTGGCTCAACTTAATACCACAATTATATCCAAATGGAAGTTAAGGGGAGGTTATAATTACTGTACCTACGAAAAAAACACAGTGCAGTACTGGGACGGGGATCCTTAAAACCTGAATGATGTCTTTTGTTCAGATATCTTATTATTGCCTTTAAATGGTTTGTTGAAAGGTAACTTTATAATTGCATGTCTGGTTTTGTGGCGATTTATAGCTTTCAACTCGTTTAAAATGCTGTTAACTCATTCACCCCTGCATAATGAACTTGATTGAAACCTTTGATTTGGAAGAGTCCAAATGCATCTTCAGGGATAAATGAGTTGATTTTAAAATCTTTTCGGGATATTGTCATATAGAGTTTAGTGAATTGTTGTGGTTGTTTATGTGTAGTGACATAATTTGTATGTACATGGCAAGATTTGGAAATATATGTACAGTCAAATACAAGCAGGATGTATATTGGTCAGCCTGTGCACAATGCAGCATTCATTAGTAATATCCTCATTTGTGCATGTTGTGCAATATTTCAAGTACCGGTACATAGCTGACAAAAGAGTATTGTCATTGTCACCGTCACTGTACACTACCATTCACCGGAGCACGTACACCGCCTGGTCCCAGAACAGATTTACATACCAGTGTGTGTGTCAGCCGTCCTGTGACTGCATCAGTACCTATATGTAACCTTTGTCATTAACCCTTTCACCCCTATGTAACTTTAGTAGACTCTACCATGCATTGGTCTGGATGAGTCCATTTCGGTCTACAGTGGTGAAAGGGTTAAACATGATTGACTTTGAGTATTGACTTGTTCATCTGTATGGCTATATTTATCCATAACAGTTTGAAATATGGTAATGATCCTGATTTTTATCAAGGTCGACAATTTAAGGGGCCACATCATAGTGTTGGTGGTACTCTGGCCTCTTGACTGCATTCGATGGCAGGATGTGGTTGTGATCACCAGCAAAACACTTTACCCTTGTTGCTCAGTCCACTTCCTAAAATGCAGTATATTATGATCTGGATGAAATATTATAATTTCTGTACTGTAATATTCAGGTAGCATGGCACTTTAATTGAACTGTTAGAAATACAGGCCAATAACAAGCAGTACACAGATACAATTTCCAATACGCGCATGTGCACCTTCACACCTTGTGATATTGAGGCCCAAAAAGGGTTCCCATGGCTTTAGTGCTGGAGTAGAACCACTCCCAAATGCTCATAATTATAACATTATTACATAATGTCATCCCTTAATGTGAAGTACCTTGAGATTAGGTAGGGCGATATGTAAAATATGTACAATTATTGATAAACAATTGATCTTTACAAAAGATACCAACTGTGATGTGATTCATGTTGAGTTATCATAATACCTCTAAAGCTGCAAGGTATTTTACCCAATATCAAGTGTAGCTAGGTCTAGTGTATATAATTAGCATAAATGACCACATAACACTTTTGCAGATTACATGTATGGCACCTCTTGGTAAAATCCTTTATCTTAACTGATGTAATTGCTGTTTAGGAATTATACTAAATATTGTATACAACTTACTCATTATGATTTTCATTTTTGTTTGTAAGCACATTTTTATATACATTCTATAATATAACCAAATTCATTTGTATTCAAGACATTACTGATGCTGTTTAAAAATTAGCTGAGCAAATACTATTTGTAAATCTCCTTGAGGATATCCTGTCATGTGTTTGCAAACTAACAATATAAGGTGCGCATTTTGAGTTGACATCATTGGTAAATCAAAGTAACAGGGACTTGAGTTTTGTCTTGCACAAGTTCTGTGTCTCCAACCACTGCAATACAGATTTATTTGTTTATTTAGCACTTCATTCTATTTGCACACATATGGCATTGCTGGTAAATTACTCTGATCTGAATCTTTAAAGTCGTAAATTATGTTTCAACATTATTAGTCCAGTTGATAGGTCAGCCCTTTCAAATTTTAAGCTTCGAATCTTCAAGATCGGCTGTGCTGAATTTATTATAGGTAGTAAACATTGTAAGTAGGGCAAAGGTTGGTGTTATTTGTTAAAATGTTTGAGCAAGGGATCGTGAATTTTAGACAATACTTATTTGTTATGAAGTTTTAAAACTCATTGTGTGAAAGGGTAATATATTTTGCTGTGAAAGTTAATATTTGATTGAGATTTGATTGAGATTCAAATTTTTTCCTTTTTATATATTGTGCAGTATAAGCAGATTTTAAAGAAAACACTTCATTATGTGAACATTTTTATTCCCCGACTCACACTTGTTCATTGTTCATTGTTCAATCAAGGCCCCAGTGTCCTGCTAAACCACGCTTTTGCGTAACCACTTTCCACTTAAATGTGTGTTTCCTTCCTGGAGCTTGTCATATTCAGACCTAAAATTATGCTGCACTTGAGATAAGGGTATAAATACATAGTAAATAACTGGTAAAGTAGAGGTATCACTGATACGCGAGGGTATCACACTGTTCTATCATCTTCTCTACCACGATGCCATACACTAGCCGCCTCGAAATCAACGTTGGTCACCATGGTCAGGTAAGTTTGATGTCAGACATCAGCAACAATGGTCTACAGTTACAGGTCAGTTTGATGTCAGACATTAGCAACAATGGTATACAGTTACAGGTAAGTTTGATGTCAGACATCAGCAACAATGGTATGCAGTTACAGGGAAGTTTGATGTCAGACATCAGCAGGGGTGGTATGCAGTTACAGGTAAGTTTGATGTCAGACATCAGCAACAAAGGTATACAGTTAATGGTAAGTTTGATGTCAGACATCAGCCACAATGGTATACATTTACAAAATGATGTCATTAAATTAAATAGCATAAGCACACAATGCATTCTCTGTAGTTTATTCGTGTTATCTCAGATGATTGATGCCAACATCCTCTGGGATCTTATTTTGCAGGGAATGTAGCATAATTCCGACATCAACATTTCCATTGAACCTGTGCATGATGTGGCTTCTTGTGAATCAAGTTGAATTCCAGGTTGTAGAAAGTTTGAGTTTGCACTTCATTGAATGGTGTTTCTTTAACAACTATACTGATAGTGCTTGTCAAGTAGAGATCAAACTTGTTTACCAACCTGTATAGGTAGTTATATATAGACCTTGTCAATATTTCCTTGTTAGTGTCCAAGGTCATGATCAGGATCACTTCCAATATATTGTATGTATACTTTAGGGTTTCCGTAAGAATTTGTTTTACATAAGTGTTTATCAAAAAACTATTACTATAAAGCTTTCCATTTTGATCAGAAATTTCAGAGTGAAAATGAATTAGTGACAGCATATTTTGTTTTGATATGACTGAACAATATTTATAATGAATTGGTTTTTGTTTGCTTGCTTATTTGAAGAATGTACTCATGCACCCCTGTGTTGGTGTTCAAGGTTTAGGTCAAGATGCACTTGAAATTTTTTAAGCAGGATGCTGATATTCAGTGTAATGCTGATATTCAGTGTAAATGCAGTGTAATGATGATATTCAGTGTAATGCGGATATTCAGTGTAATGCTGATATTCAGTGTAATGCTGATATTCAGTGTATAATGCTGATATTCAGTGTAAATTCAGTGTAATGATGATATTCAGTGTAATGATGATATTCAGTGTAATGCGGATATTCAGTGTAATGCTGATATTCAGTGTAATGCAGATATTCAGTGTAGAGGATCGACCCATGTTTGATGTTGAAGTAATTAAAGTGAAAATAGACAAATACTTTGTCGTTTAAATACATTTTATTCCTTTTTGACCTAACTTTTTGCAAGAATTTACAGGTTAAGGTTTTGGTGCAAGAGTTAAAATTCGTTCATATCATATGAAAGATTTATAATAAGATGCAGATATTTTTCTTGAATGTTCCATCCCTAAGGCTTCAGCATTGGTGAAGTCAAATGAAAACTAAACATTTTCAGAATTGCATCTGTTTTTAACTTTAAAACATTTTTGACGAAACTCCATAATAGGTTTAGATGCAAATGTTGACGTAGACTAATATGATGTCAAAATTGTATATATACATTGTTTACAATCATTGTAGTATTAAAAAGTCTATAAGGGCCTGCCAAGACTTGGTGAAAGAGCTCACCGTTTGCAAACCCTATAGGTTAAAGTATTCAAGCAAGATTTTTCAGACCGTGTTGGATCACCAAAGTCAAGAGGCTCAGTTGACTATTCTAATGTTCAGGCAATTATACAGTGTGTATGAGCAATGAACTGTGTGGTTACCTATATTGTACAACAGAAACAAAAAATGCTCAAGATAACAAGACTACTTTAGCAACCTTACAGCATGTCAGGGTTAGACACTAACTGTTTTGGCTTGGTAGTCTACATGACTAGTTGAATAGAATATTTACTAGTCCTTACGTCAATGTATCTAGTCAAAGATTGCCTAATAAGGAAACATCGTGATCTACAGCACGAAACATCTCAAGTAGGGGACAGTCCCCGGAGCTTCAGATAACTACTGCCGGTGAATTTTTAGGAAAATTTTGACAATTATCATGCGATATATCTTATTTTAAGCACTTTTCTAAATTTTAAAAAGGAATATTCTTATCTTATAATCATATTTTTCACAAGTCCAATTAAAGGACCAGTTAGGTTAGGTGATTAACTAGTTCTTGCTGAAATCAACTAGTCCAGGACTAGCGGACTAGTGTTAGTGTCGACCCCTGCATGTTAAGATACATGTATTTCTATTGGTATTTGCTAATTCAAAATATATCACAAATATTCGAGCTGTATACGCTTTTCTTCCAAAGCGGTTTTAGGTTTATCATCCTGTCTGAATAGCTGATGTCATTTTGGATGTGATAATCCTGTGAACCTGACCATGTTAGTTATTTATAAGATACTGTGTAACGGAGTCGTGTAAAGTTATATTGGTCTATCAACATTCCTATAGATATCCAAGTACGAAAGGGGAATAATTTATAAGCTCACCTGCATTAAGGGCAAGTAAAGATATTAGCTTTATCTGGGTGTAGTGGTCTAGCTGTCTTTCAATCTTGTACTAAATAGGTAAAATGATCCCTAGACCACGGTGATACAACGCTGTATAAGGGAAAAAGGGTGTGGCCCCCTTTAAGTGCTGTAAGTAGGGCAGGGTCTAAAAGTACTAAAGTACTTGTACGGACTAACTTTTATTACAGACAAAGTACCTGTAACTTTAATAAGGTGATCAGTGTTCATTCAGTTCTAAAGGACATCAAACATCAGTGATGTCAATCACAATAGATAAGTATCATTGAATATTTTTATGGCCCCGCCATAAAATGGGGGGGGGGGGAATATAGTGTTGCCCATGTCCGTCCCATCCCTTCCCATCCCTTCCTGTCCCGTCCTGTCATGTTGCGTCGCGTTGCATCCCATCCCATCCATGAGTGGGGGCATTTATGTCTTACAGACTTTATCTAGTTTAAAAAAAATTCACAAGCATTTATCTACGAGACCAGTTTAGAACAGTTTGATTGTTTATGTTCTATACTTATCATGTTTTTCTCATTTATCAATTTGACCACAGAGCTTTAAGCTTGCACAGCCAGCTTTTAATAATTTTGCAATCCAAATGAGCAAATTTACATGCTTAACTACATTTTCCATTTTAAATTGTTTTGATGGTTTCTGATGTTCTTATCCATCAAATCGATCATAGATTTAGAAAACTTATTAATATATAGAGTGATTTCCCAATGAGAAGCTAGCACTAATAACCTTCTTCATTATGAAATCAAAATGAGCAATAAAATTACTCCTACCCTACTAGCACTTTCAAAACAATTTGGTTATTCTAATCGTATGTCCAAGTGGTTAACCCTTTCACCCCTATGTAACTTTAGTAGACTCTACCATGCATTGATCTGGATGAGTCCATTATGGTCTACAGTGGTGAATGGGTTAAGGCGTCCGACAGTCTGCTTCATGTACCTCTAGCCCTCCATCACTGGGTCACGGGTTCGAGACCTATGTGGAGCAGTCGTCAGGTACTGACCGTAGGTCGGTGTTTTTTCTCCGGGAACTCTGGCTTTCCTCCTCCGCCGAAACCTGGCACGTCCTTAAATGAACATAGCTGTTAATGGGACATAAACCACAAACAAACAAAAAAACTAATTGTACAGATTTTCTTTACTTGTTTGATCATGTGATCGAGTCACTCTGGAAGCAGGAATATATGCTTTGCATTGGCTCCATAAGTTTTGAACAGTTTTAGATGTTCTGATGAAATTTTAATCACAATGGTAGTGCAAGACTGCACTTTAGCCATTAAGTGTTCAATGTATATATATAGCTACCTTTGATCTTGTGGTCTGGTCTGTATCATAGTGATGGTTTCCATGGTCTCATGAAAATACATAAAGACCAAACCTATAGGTTAGGGAAGGGTTAATTTCTTTGCAATTATAACTCTCCAATTCAGCTGCTACAGTATCCATTGGTAGTTACTGGTTTCCCTGAGATTTCAACATCAGTTTTGTGGATATGATTGTATGTAGTAATAATAATAATAATAATATGCAACATTTATATGTGTGTAGTAACATATTGTAGCGTCTGGAGACTCTGGCTCTTAATTGTTAATACTACGTCATCTAGCTATAGGAAGCCTGGTTATTACTGCTGTTATTTAGAATGTTGACTCCTTGGTATCTTACATGGTTAATGTTGAATTCTTGTTATCAGCGACCAGCAGATAAAACTGGACAAAACATTACAGCAATCTTTTACAATGCAGATTTCTATTTCCATTGCCCCACAACCAATCAAAATGATAATTTGGTGGCAGGAACATATTTTTGAATGTTAGAAGCAGATTTTTTATAATCTCTGCAGAATGTTAGGTGGAGGTATCTCAGCCTGTCTGACAATGCCGGCCATGCATCTGCACATGCCATATTTCTAGATGAGATTTTTATTGGACTGCATATCTCTCATTTTCCATATGATCTCTTTCAAACTTAGCATGGTATTTAGTATCATGTGCTCATGTGCCGTTGTGCATCCCATTTTGTTTGGTTATTCCAAAGGATGTTACCAGAGTTATTGTTACGGGGTACCTATCATGGTTACTGTTTTGTCATTGCAGAAGGGTGATTTACTTTTAATCTGTCTAAGCTGCTGTAAGAAAAGTTCATATATACAGGTAACCACATGATTACCTTAAAGGTCATGGGTCATATAAACAGGCAACCATGTGGTTACCTTAAAGGTCACAGGTCATATAAACACGTAACCATGTGATCACCTAAAAGGTCACAGGTCATATAAACCTGTAACCATGTGATAACCTAAAAGGTCACAGGTCATATCAACCTGTAACCATGTGATAACCTAAAAGGTCACAGGTCATATAAACACGTAACCATGTGATTACCTAAAAGGTCACAGGTCATATAAACATGTAACCATGTGATTACCTAAAAGGTCACAGGTCATATAAACAAGTAACCATGTGATTACCTAAAAGGTCACAGGTCATATAAACATGTAACCATGTGATTACCTAAAAGGTCACAGGTCATCTAAACACGTAACCATGTGATAGCCTACTATTATGTATTCCATCCCAATCCCAAATTCTCAGAAGTTTGAGGGGTATATAATACTGGCATACACACACTATACCCATCTCCATATATATGACCCTTGCTGTTTCATTAAGGTCATAGGATTGTGTCACCATTTCTCAGTAGAATTTCTTCAAATTTTGTAGTTATATATTTCTTTAAAGTAAAGAAAATTTTCTGCCACAAAAAATTATAGGTTGTCAGAATTTTAAGGATTTTAAATGGAAATTTATGTAAAAAGGAGTAAAATTTGAAAAAAAAAATGAAAGACAATATTTTTACAAAATAATGTCAATAAAAATGATACTGACATATATTAGTATCGCATTAATGTTTATCAATTTAATAAATGCTGATATTGTGTAAAATTTATCCTCTATACACGATATAAAAATTGACATTTTATAATAAAACCATATACACATAGTAATTGCAGGCAAGAGTTATCGTTCTTGAAAAAACATCACAGTAGTGAAATAGGTAGCCGGCTTCCTGAAGTACAGAAAAATGGACACATGTGACTCATTGATAAAAAAAAACCTGAATTAATACCTGGATTGCTTTGAAATACTTTGATATTGAGAGAACACACTGTTCTGTCAATAATAAGCATACAATATTCATCAGTTTAATATTAAACATTAGAATTTGCGGAAATTGTGATACTGTCTCCCTACATTGGATTTTCATCAAGGGATGTACTTCCTGTTTCCGTTTATCAATACAATCCAATGACCTTAAGCCCCATCAAACAAATGTTTTGTATATTTTAGATATGCTTAGTGTAGAATGTTAAAAATATATATATTTAAATGAAAAAAATATGTTATATCTTTGAAAGAAATATTTTTTATTATTGTCAAGGACACAAAGTTTATGTTCCATAGCTTAAACAGCTAATATAACAGTTTAATCTAAATGGACATGTGCTTATAACCCATTGAACTATCTCTGATAAAATAATGGAAGGCAAAACAATTATTGATTTAATATATTTTGTTACATGTATGTTTTATGCTAACCTCTATCATGTATATACTGTATATGTAATGACCATCCTGCTGCTGTTATCTTTCCTATATCCTGAACCATATCCTGAACGGATCTGGACAGACTCACTGTCTGACAGCGACAATATCCACACATATACCACTTACTGACACAGGAAACAAATCAATGTTATCACAAGCACACCAGTTAATAACATCCCGTTCAGACTATGCTATCTCCCTCTAATACTGACATCCCTTTCAGACCATGCTATCTCCCTCTAATACTGACATCCCATTCAGACCATGCTATCTCCCTCTAATACTGACATCCCATTCAGACCATGCTATCTCCCTCTAATACTGTCATCCCGTTCAGACCATTCTATCTCCCTCTAATACTGACATCCCGTTCAGACCATGCTATCTCTCTCTAATACTGACATCCCATTCAGACCATGCTATCTCCCTCTAATACTGACATCCCATTCAGACCATGCTATCTCCCTCTAATACTGACATCCCGTTCAGACCATGCTATCTCCCTCTAATACTGACATCCCTTTCAGACCATGCTATCTCCCTCTAATACCGACATACCGTTCAGACCATGCTATCTCCCTCTAATACCGACATACCGTTCAGACCATGCTTTCTCCCTCTAATACCCAGAAATCCTGTTCAGACCATGCTATCTCCCTGTTTTAATGTTAATGTCTCTAGTTGACTGTTATATTGTTAGTGTATCTAGTTGGCTGTTATAATGTTAGTGTCTCTAGTTGACTGTTATAATGTTAGTGTCTCTAGTTGGTTGTTATAATGTTAGTGTCTCTAGTTGACTGTTAAAATGTTATTGTCTCTAGTTGACTGTTACAATGTTATTGTCTCTAGTTGGCTGTTATAATGTTAGTGTCTCTAGTTGACTGTTATAATGTTATTGTCTCTAGTTAGCTGTTATAATGTTAATGTCTCTAGTTGGCTGTTATAGTGTTAGTGTCTCTAGTTGACTGTTATAATGTTAATGTCTCTAGTTGACTGTTACAATGTTAGTGTCTCTAGTTGACTGTTACAATGTTAGTGTCTCTAGTTAGCTGTTATAATGGTAATGTCTCTAGTTAGCTGTTATAATGGTAATGTCTCTAGTTGACTGTTATAGTGTAAGTGTCTCTAGTTGACTGTTATAATGTTAGTGTCTCTAGTTGACTGTTATAATGTTAGTGTCTCTAGTTGACTGTTATAATGTTAGTGTCTCTAGTTGACTGTTATAATGTTAGTGTCTCTAGTTGACTGTTATAATGTTAGTGTCTCTAGTTGACTGTTATAATGTTAGTGTCTCTAGTTGACTGTTATAATGTTAGTGTCTCTAGTTGACTGTTATAATGTTAGTGTCTCTAGTTGACTGTTATAATGTTAGTGTCTCTAGTTGACTGTTATAATGTTAGTGTCTCTAGTTGACTGTTATAATGTTAGTGTCTCTAGTTGACTGTTATAATGTTAGTGTCTCTAGTTGACTGTTATAATGTTAGTGTCTCTAGTTGGCTGTTATAATGTTAGTGTCTCTAGTTGGCTGTTATAATGTTAGTGTCTCTAGTTGGCTGTTATAATGTTAGTGTCTCTAGTTGGCTGTTATAATGTTAGTGTCTCTAGTTGGCTGTTATAATGTTAGTGTCTCTAGTTGGCTGTTATAATGTTAGTGTCTCTAGTTGGCTGTTATAATGTTAGTGTCTCTAGTTGGCTGTTATAATGTTAGTGTCTCTAGTTGGCTGTTATAATGTTAGTGTCTCTAGTTGGCTGTTATAATGTTAGTGTCTCTAGTTGGCTGTTATAATGTTAGTGTCTCTAGTTGGCTGTTATAATGTTAGTGTCTCTAGTTGGCTGTTATAATGTTAGTGTCTCTAGTTGGCTGTTATAATGTTAGTGTCTCTAGTTGGCTGTTATAATGTTAGTGTCTCTAGTTGGCTGTTATAATGTTAGTGTCTCTAGTTGGCTGTTATAATGTTAGTGTCTCTAGTTGGCTGTTATAATGTTAGTGTCTCTAGTTGGCTGTTATAATGTTAGTGTCTCTAGTTGGCTGTTATAATGTTAGTGTCTCTAGTTGGCTGTTATAATGTTAGTGTCTCTAGTTGGCTGTTATAATGTTAGTGTCTCTAGTTGGCTGTTATAATGTTAGTGTCTCTAGTTGGCTGTTATAATGTTAGTGTCTCTAGTTGGCTGTTATAATGTTAGTGTCTCTAGTTGGCTGTTATAATGTTAGTGTCTCTAGTTGGCTGTTATAATGTTAGTGTCTCTAGTTGGCTGTTATAATGTTAGTGTCTCTAGTTGGCTGTTATAATGTTAGTGTCTCTAGTTGGCTGTTATAATGTTAGTGTCTCTAGTTGGCTGTTATAATGTTAGTGTCTCTAGTTGGCTGTTATAATGTTAGTGTCTCTAGTTGGCTGTTATAATGTTAGTGTCTCTAGTTGGCTGTTATAATGTTAGTGTCTCTAGTTGACTGTTATAATGTTAGTGTCTCTAGTTGGCTGTTATAATGTTAGTGTCTCTAGTTGGCTGTTATAATGTTAGTGTCTCTAGTTGGCTGTTATAATGTTAGTGTCTCTAGTTGGCTGTTATAATGTTAGTGTCTCTAGTTGGCTGTTATAATGTTAGTGTCTCTAGTTGGCTGTTATAATGTTAGTGTCTCTAGTTGGCTGTTATAATGTTAGTGTCTCTAGTTGGCTGTTATAATGTTAGTGTCTCTAGTTGGCTGTTATAATGTTAGTGTCTCTAGTTGGCTGTTATAATGTTAGTGTCTCTAGTTGGCTGTTATAATGTTAGTGTCTCTAGTTGGCTGTTATAATGTTAGTGTCTCTAGTTGGCTGTTATAATGTTAGTGTCTCTAGTTGGCTGTTATAATGTTAGTGTCTCTAGTTGGCTGTTATAATGTTAGTGTCTCTAGTTGGCTGTTATAATGTTAGTGTCTCTAGTTGGCTGTTATAATGTTAGTGTCTCTAGTTGGCTGTTATAATGTTAGTGTCTCTAGTTGGCTGTTATAATGTTAGTGTCTCTAGTTGGCTGTTATAATGTTAGTGTCTCTAGTTGGCTGTTATAATGTTAGTGTCTCTAGTTGGCTGTTATAATGTTAGTGTCTCTAGTTGGCTGTTATAATGTTAGTGTCTCTAGTTGGCTGTTATAATGTTAGTGTCTCTAGTTGGCTGTTATAATGTTAGTGTCTCTAGTTGGCTGTTATAATGTTAGTGTCTCTAGTTGGCTGTTATAATGTTAGTGTCTCTAGTTGGCTGTTATAATGTTAGTGTCTCTAGTTGGCTGTTATAATGTTAGTGTCTCTAGTTGGCTGTTATAATGTTAGTGTCTCTAGTTGGCTGTTATAATGTTAGTGTCTCTAGTTGGCTGTTATAATGTTAGTGTCTCTAGTTGGCTGTTATAATGTTAGTGTCTCTAGTTGGCTGTTATAATGTTAGTGTCTCTAGTTGGCTGTTATAATGTTAGTGTCTCTAGTTGGCTGTTATAATGTTAGTGTCTCTAGTTGGCTGTTATAATGTTAGTGTCTCTAGTTGGCTGTTATAATGTTAGTGTCTCTAGTTGGCTGTTATAATGTTAGTGTCTCTAGTTGGCTGTTATAATGTTAGTGTCTCTAGTTGGCTGTTATAATGTTAGTGTCTCTAGTTGGCTGTTATAATGTTAGTGTCTCTAGTTGGCTGTTATAATGTTAGTGTCTCTAGTTGGCTGTTATAATGTTAGTGTCTCTAGTTGGCTGTTATAATGTTAGTGTCTCTAGTTGGCTGTTATAATGTTAGTGTCTCTAGTTGGCTGTTATAATGTTAGTGTCTCTAGTTGACTGTTATAGTGTTAGTGTCTCTAGTTGACTGTTACATTGTTAGTATCTCTAGTTGGCTGTTATAATGTTAGTGTCTCTAGTTGGCTGTTACAATGTTAGTGTCTCTAGTTGACTGTTACAATGTTAGTGTCTCTAGTTGACTGTTATAATGTTAGTGTCTCTAGTTGGTTGTTATAATGTTAGTGTCTCTAGTTGACTGTTATAATGTTAGTGTCTCTAGTTGACTGTTACAATGTTAGTGTCTCTCGTTAGCTGTTATAATGGTAATGTCTCTAGTTGACTGTTATAATGTTAATGTCTCTATAGTTGGCTGTTATAATGTTAGTGTATGAAGTAAATGGTGTTACATTCTTACAGGCTACTCAGTACCAGCTTGTGCATCATGAATTGTACTTCCTATTGACGGTCAACTCATGATCATGTATATTGTTTTTCCCTCTTGGTCAAGTTGTTGTCGTGCAGATGACAACTCCATTTCCTTTTAAGGGTTAATTAGTTTATTGGACTGAGATTTTTGTGCTTTGATTTTCACTGTAGAAATTCTTTTATTTCTCTCAAAGACCATTGATTTTACATTGGAGATTAGTTAGAGACTTTGTTTACTGGGATTTGCTGTGTAGTAAGTTGCTGTGTTATCCTTCACAAGTTGTTCTGAGGTTTGTTTGCTTGTGTAAGACTTAAAGACAGTGACAATGAGTTACTATGATGCAGTCACAGACACATGGATGAATGAGGATCCCAAGAAAATAGTGGTCCCTAAGGAGGAGAAGAAGGATGATGCCCCCCAACCTGTAGTCCAGCCGGTCAAACCAAGGCCAGTGAGTGGTTAAGGATGTGTAGCCAATCACAGATTCTCTTGACCTCTGCCGTACAAATATCATAGCTGGGACAAAATGATGGCTAGCTCCTTCCAGCAGTTGCAGCATATCTTACAGATTTATTGGTTGATTTCTTTGAAATATTGTACACAACTTAATAGTTATAATTCTCAACAAAAAGGATCAAGGATATTGTAATGTTATTGTATGACCTGACCAATTTCAACTAATCACTTACAGAAAAAGCTGTACCATGTAAATGTATGTGCATTTTGTATAAGTTTCACATTATTGACAGACTTTTTTGGAAATCGATAAAGATTTTATCGTGATTCAGAGAGATGATCCCATTGAACTGCTGTTTTGATGAATCATTAGTTCACTGAACCTTAGGGTACAGACTACGTAGAATTTCACTATCTGTATTCTGTTTTCTGTGTTCCATATGTACTACCGAACCTAAAGGGACTGTAGGTCGAGTCTCTCTATCTGTATTCTGTTTTCTGTGTTCCAATATGTACTACCGAACCTAGAGGGACTGTAGGTCGAGTCTCTCTATCTGTATTCTGTTTTCTGTGTTCCATATGTACTACCAAACCTAAAGAGACTGTAGGTTGAGTCTCTCTATCTGTATTCTGTTTTCTGTATGCCATATGTCCTACCAAACCTAAAGGGACTGTAGGTCGAGTCTCTATATCTGTATTCTGTTTTCTGTGTTCCATGTGTACTACCGAACCTAAAGGGACTGTAGGTCGAGTCTCTATATCTGTATTCTGTTTTCTGTGTTCCAATATGTACTACCGAGCCTAGAGGGACTGTAGGTCGAGTCTCTCTATCTGTGTTCTGTTTTCTGTGTTCCATATGTACTACCAACCCTAAAGGGACTGTAGGTCGAGTCTCTCTATCTGTATTCTGTTTTCTGTATTCCATATGTACTACCGAACCTAAAGGGACTAGGTCGAGTCTCTCTATCCGTATTCTGTTTTCTGTGTTCCATATGTACTACCAAACCTAAAGGGACTGTAGGTCGAGTCTCTCTATCCGTATTCTGTTTTCTGTGTTCCAATTACCGAACCTAAAGGGACTCTAGGTTGAGTCTCTCTATTCGTATTTTGTATTCCAACCCCTTGCTTCCCATATTATATATATTTTTTATTTCATTTTTCTTACCATCTGAAAAGTTTGTCTGTGGCTTGTCTCCTATATTACTTCACCTGGAATTTCCATATATGATCTACACATACATTTTGGGATGGCGGAGTATTACATTCTTGAAATATGTCACTGACCAAACTAGTTTAAAATAAACTGTTGGAGGTATATTCCCTTTACTATCATGTTATTGTATAGATGTGGGTCATCAGTAGCAATTAAACCCCAGACGGCTGTCATTTATAGGGACACAGTCAATCTGAGGCTCTTTTTGTTTCACAGTATAAAATACATGTACATTGTACAAGCGTAATAATGATGAATGGGTGTCTTCCCTTGGCCTATGTAAGTCGGTCAACACTAACACCAGATACCCTGTTATATATGTTTGCCCCTGACCAAATGGTTATGCCCTTTTCCATCCAGCGCCGAAACTGTTGAACCACAGTACTTATTTTAACGTTTTAATTTGTTATACAAGTTGGTTGGCTTAGGTCTGTTATGGAGAAAACTGTGTTAATTATTGCGATCAAAGTTCACAGGTGTTTGGATCCAGTCCACTGTGAAGTGTTTATTGACTTCCTGGTTAAATGTTTGTTGATTTACATTGTCCAAGAACTAAAATGTTCCATGAAGTTTCAATACCTAAGTACAATAGTTTGACGATGAAGCAACAGCGAGATCAGTAGAGTCAATATTGTACGTGTACTCCTAATAAAGCAAGTTATCATTGATTAACATCATACACATCATATACACCATACCGTACCATAGGAGGCATATGGTAGTCTGGTGGTAGGACGCCTGGCTCGTGACCGAAGAGTTGATCAGGGTTCGAGTCAAATTCGGCACAGCACTATGTTGTATCTTTGAGCAAGATACTTTACTTTGCTTGTTCCAGTCTACTCAGCTGTAAATGAGTATGTGATTGGGTAGTGCTAGAATTGTTGAATGCTAGCTGTTAGCGCCGAAAATGGTAGCTCCGGGAGTTGAGAAAGGTATTGGCTGGTTGCAAAAGCCCTATAACCATGGATAATAATTTGTAAACCGCTTTGAGACGACCTACGAACTAGGTTGTGATAAAGCTGTATATGAGAACCTTGAATTATTATTATAATTAAAAGTTATAAAGAGTTTATCATCCTAGATGATGCTGACACACAGCGGTTACACAGAACATCTTCAAACCTAGTTAGTATACAAATACAACTTGGGAAGACGGTGTAGTTCCGAGATGAGCCTACTGCCAGTAAAATTGATCCCTTATAAGACTAGAGGTTTTCAGTAAATGACTGTGTATTCCCTCGTTATAATACATACTTGAAATAATGACCCTTTTCCTGTCAGCTGTCCATATTGATGCATGTACAATTGCGATGTTGGCAAATGGTTGCAATCGTATCTCGTATTATTGTGTATGAAATTAAAATCAAATGTAATAAATTGTGTTGTCATGGACTCTAAATCACCTTATTTAAATCATGAATCAAATAGTTGAAAGTAAACACAAAAATCAGAATCAAATGAAAACACTAAAATGTACTGTTTCAAGGTCATCGCCCTGCCCTTTTCAAATCCCAGCTATATGGCACTGCTAGTCTTATTGAATACTCAAATAAGGTATCAAAATTTTAAAAAGCTATAAATTAAACTGCTAAATAATCCTTAAATGTATCAGCTTGAACACAAACACTTTTTAATTAAATATAGATTTATTTTGATATTATGAAATTGAATTCTGAAAACAACAAATCACAAAACTTTTATGGTGTGCAAAAGATTAAAAAGAAATGCAGTTCTTTGAATCAACTCCATAGATTACATATAGTTACATGAATTGATGAAACACAGTGGTTAGAAATCTGGAGTTAAAAATCAGAACCTATGATTTGCAGGTTGTCAGATGTATTTTCTGTCATTACAAACATTCTTTTATTACATACCTATGCACAAGGTGTACATTTGTACTTTTTGACTTTATTTGGGATTATGTGCAAGAAAAAAATATAAACTTTTTGGGCAATTGAGATTTTGACTTAATGTAGTTGACCTATTGTGTGTCACATTCCTTAAATTAATTATCAGGTTAGATTTGTTTTCTGGTCCAACAGGGGTTTAAAACCACAGTTTATACAAAATAGGTTCCCCTTCACCCAAGGGTGCTTCTTCCCAAATTTGCATTTCATTCCTTCACAACTTACATTAATGTCTATCATGACTGACAGGTTTTATTTAAAGAGGATTTTGGAAGTTACTGCAATCATTCGAATTATCTGAAATTTCTAAGTATTGCACTAAGAGTGCTGATTAGATTTTCAGGTTGAGGATCTGGTAAGTCTAAAAGTATCATTACACTGAGACCAGGACCAAGCTGATGTTCTATGCTCCAGCCCAATTTCTGGTTTCTGGCACACTTTTTTCAATTTTCGCAATTTTTAATGATCTGGAGAAATTTAATGGAGAGACTTGAAGCCAAACAACATTTTCAGTGTCTTAATTGTCTTGACCTCTGGCTGTTTCACAGTGATTACTAAGTGTTAAAGTCAGCAACTCATGCTGTAGAGATACAATGTAGAGCTATCAGGAAAAATTTGACTGACAGTGAATTTATTTTGCTCAGTTTTACAGCCAAAAGTGTCTTATTTTCCCAAAATGACCAGAAACGGAGAATATGTTCCCAATTTCAATACAAATTCATATAGGAACAGTCTGTTGTAAAACTAATTAAACAAAAACACTGAAGTCTTATGTAAGAAATGCGGATCTCTTTGTCTTTGCAGCCTGTGTTATGCATGGGAAGGTACAATGTAGGTATAGGCAACAGGAGGAGACGGGGCCATGCCAGACGTCAACGCATTCCTCTCTTTTTTCAAGACTGGTTGAGGGGTCGGTGTATGCATGTCTACAGTGACAAAGATGAGAAACCTGTGGACCCAGAACGCGATGACGAGGACTCTTCTGATGATGGTAACTATGTGGAATATTTAACTCATTCACCCCTGGAGATACATTTGAACTCTTCCAACTCAAAGGTTGGAATAGTCAGTCATGAAATTTCAGTCAGGGTTGAATAAGTTTAAGTTGCGACTCTGCTGATTCAGTGTTCATTCTAAATCAAAGTTATTTAGTTCTCTGAAACATAAATTTTATCAATTGTCGACAAAACATACAAGTATTTATTATCATGATCAGCATTAATGTCCAGTGCATAAGCAGATTTGTTGCAGATATTTAAGTCTACCTAGATGTGTAAGTTGGTATGTATATGTACCAACAAAAGAATGAAACTCTTCCACTCCACATCGGATGGAGGCATTGATTCATTATCGTAAGTAATTACGATCCACCCGTCCCACTCTTTGTCTTACAGAGGTTAACGAGGTGGTTAGGAAGCTCCTAACAGTGAAGGCTGTCCGGTTCAATATCCAGGACAATTCTAGAGCCCATCACACAAACGAATATGACCTCACGGAGAAAGATGCTGACAAGGCCCCTAGTCTGGTCGTCCGACGTGGTCAGCCCTTTGACATCGACATCGACTTTGAGCGCAAATTTGATGAAAGCAAGGAGGACATGAAACTTGTATTTGCGACTGGTAAATTGCTTTAAGTGAAAATTCCTTGATTCGTTCCTGATTCTTCAATAAGCAAGGGACACTGTTTTCAGTGTATCTCTCTGACTGTCAGTCCTTCCATCTTTTACAAATTAGTGGACGTTAACTTCTCAAAATATTTATAGGATTCAGTCGAACTTGGGATAATTATTGTTAACCCTTTCACCAATGTAGACCATAATGGACTCATCTATATCAATGCATGGCAGAGTCTACTAAAGTTACATAGGGGTGAAAGGGTTAATGGTGATGGCTTATTGATACAGTGTAATCAGTTTATAACCCCATCAATCTACAGGTAAATCTCCCTCCATCATCAATGGTACCAAGGTAGAGATTATTCTCTCCAAGGAAGACTTGCCTGGTAAATGGGGTGCCGCCATTAAAGAGAAGAAAGGGAACACTGTGAAACTCAAAATCTTCACCCCGCCCACCTGTTATGTAGGCAAGTGGTGTTTCCAGGTGAGGGCCTTCAGCAAGTCTCCCAAGCCAGACCAAACGTCAGTGTGTAAAGTCTACGCCCACTCACAACTCATCTACATGCTGTTTAACCCCTGGTGTAAAGGTGAGTAGTCATTCTCAGGTGTAAATTAAAGATGAGTGGTTTATGTGTCAGGTGTAAATTAAAGGTGAGTGGTCAGTCTCGGGTGTAAATTAAAGGTGAGTTGTCAGTCTCGGGTGTAAATTAAAGGTGAATAGTCAGTCTCAGGTGTAAGTTAAAGGTGAGTGGTTTGTGTGACAGGTGTAACTTAAAGGTGAGTGGTTTATGTGTCAGGTGTAACATAAAGGTGAGTGGTTTATGTGTCAGGTGTAACCTAAAGGTGAGTGTTATATGTGTCAGGTGTAAATTAAAGGTGAGTGGTTTATGAGTCAGACATAAATTAAAGGTGAGTGGTCAGTCTCAGGTGTAAATTAAAGGTGAGTAGTCAGTCTCAGGTGTAAATTAAAGGTGAGTAGTCAGTCTCAGGTGTAAATTAAAGGTGAGTTGTCAGTCTCAGGTGTAAATTAAAGATGAGTGGTTGGTGCATGAATTGCACAGATGAGTGAGGTGCTCAGGTCAGAGGTTCAAAGGTGAGAAGAAGTCTGTACATATTTAACTAAGATAAAAGTATTTATATTTTTGTGTAGATTAAAAATCGAATTTAACATGAACAGTCAAACTTCAATAAATCAAGTTTTGAAGATTCAAATTTCTTGATGTGGCAAAGCTATAGCAAAGTCCGGATTTTTTCCCCTTATATATCAAACTTTTATGGGTGGAATATTTCCAGATAGAGTTTGAAATATCGAAGTTTGACTGTATTTGTACAATGCCAATGCTCAGGTAAACTTAGAGTCTGTGCATATTTCCTAAGAATACAGACATGCACAATACTCAAATCAAGTTAAAAGATAATGCTTTGAGAATTCGTACAGAATTTGAAATTATGTTGAACAGTCATGAAGTAATATTTAAACCATGAGTGTACATGTGTAGGAAGAATCACGGCTGACAGCAGATATGTTCTATGGGTCACTAGAGTAGGTGCTATGGTGAGTGTCTAGAATCTAGACCATGATTTGTATAATACTAAATGATGACAAATAAGTGTCTAGTGACCATTTGAGGTTTTTTGTTCAGCATATGGCCACACAAGTTGACATGTTGACAATTGACCGTATAAGTTATGTCAAACAGATGACCAGGTGTATCACCATGACAACCACTTGCTGGAAGAATATGTGCTCAACGAAACTGGCAAGATTTTCTGTGGGAACAGCAACCGATTCAGTGGCAGGGTCTGGAACTTTGGCCAGGTGTGTAGAGAAGAAAATCTGTTCCTCTATGTTAAATTCTCCAATCCTACTCTGTACATGGATTTCTGTTAACAGAATGGGTATCACTCAATCTTGAGTTAAAAAGTGCCATCAGCTCTGAAGTTAAAATATGTTGTTACCATATTGTCACTATCATGAAATATTTAATATAAAAGTACTTTTCTACAAAAGTATTCCATAAAACTCTCTCCAGGCATTTTACAGAATTATAGCTTTATGTTTGATTTGAGTATTTGAAAACAAAAATTAACATAAGCACATGAAAGTTACCAGAATAAAAAACAGGACTTTCACACTACCTATCCTACAATTTACAGATGTTACTTTCCAGGAATTATAAGTGCACCGCATCAAAGTAAGAGATAAATACCTTGACAAGGGAAGTAACTCTCAAGTGAGAAAAACTTGTTGTTGCTGCTTCTGTACCTGTAAGTGGAAGTGACGAAAGACAAAGTAGAAGCCAAGTATAACTATGCAGTACATATTTTCACTTTATTTCTAGTTCGAAAACCCAGTGCTGGACTGTGTTTTTGACTTGTTAGACAGAAAGAACTTTCCAATGAAAGCACGAGGCAACCCTGTTGATGTAGTCAGGAGACTGACCAGTCTTGTAAGTATAACAGACAAAATGAATCAGCCACCATAACAAGTCTAACTATTCAAATAAGTCACATACTGACCAGTCAAATAAGTCACATACTGACCAGTCAAATAAGTCACACTAACCAGTCAAATAAGTCACACTGACCAGTCAAATAAGTCACATACTGACCAGTCAAATAAGTCACACTGACAAGTCAAATAAGTCACACTGACCAGGCAAATAAGTCATACTGACCAGTCAAATAAGTCATAATGACCAGTCAAGTAAGTCACACTGACCAGTCAAGTAAGTCACACTGACCAGTCAAGTAAGTCACACTGACCAGTCAAATAAGTCACAGTCAAATAAGTCACATTGGCCAGTCAAATAAGTCACACTAACCAGTCAAAAAAGTCACATACTGACAAGTCAAATAAGTCACACTGACCAGTCAAATAAGTCACACTGACCAGTCAAACATGTAAAACTAACAAATTAAATATATTGCACTGATCATTTCAAAAAGGAAAAGTTACAGATCAAATAAGTCATACTGACCCATCAAATCAGCAACGCTGACTGATTAAATTACTGAAAGCATATATTTTTCGTTGGGGTTAAATTTCGTTGTTTTTGTTTTGGGACAAATTCTTTGAGATTATATTTCGTGGAATCAATATTTTAAAACCCAGTACTTTTTTTCTGTTTGACACCTGGACAATAAGACAATAGGTCTGTCTTACTGTTCATCCCCCGAGGTGATCACCTGTCCACTCCAGGTGAAATTTTCACACCACGCTTCCCCCCAGTCAGTGGAAAACTATAGATCGACCATCGCTCAATGGTCATATAATTTAGTCTAAACAAACATGTGTGGTAGTTAATAGCTATCTAAAATGGAAATAATTAGGCCTACCAACATTTTATAAAACAAATTCTGATAAGAAAACGAGCATGCATTTAATAAATATTCAGGGTTACCTTGACACATCGTGTGATAAAATCATGTCGATTTTAATGTAAGTATTACTTCAGAAGGAAGACGTGTGTTTTAATCATTTAAGCAATAGTTTGTCTATTGCATTAGAAGTTTATTTCCCTGTGTCTCCATTGAAAAAGTTTCAAAATCGGGGCATGCCGTGCCGGAAATTGATCCAAAGTTAACTGCTTTATTTACACTATACACCCTTTTTGTTGAATTGGATTATTTTTAAAAAGGGAATATTTAGTGTGTTTTTTGTTTTTATTTCTATACAACTTGTTTTCACCGCACGGCTTGCGAGGTACAGGTAAGACCGGGCGAGATATCCGTCATGCTCTATATAGTTTGCATACAAAGAGCGATGTAATTATATCACTGTTTTACAAACACCATTTATCATGACTTCTGTCTAAATGTGAATACAGCATGGTTTGTAATTAAAGTAATAATTTATTTCATATTTACGTTTAGTCTATATCTTGTGTGCTTAAAATTTCGTTGGGATTATATTTCGTGGTGCTCTAACGAAATAAACGAAATTAAATCCCCAACGAAATATTATGCTTTAACAGTAGTTTCACAGACAAATCAAGTTTCACACTTGTACACCCGTCTAGTGTTGCCCATTTTGTACTTAACGAGTTTCAAAATGAGAATTTTGTTTTAACGATACTTAAATATTTAAGCATCAAGGTATATATTCATATTGAACTGAAACTGTTTAACAAAATATTGTATCTATAGTAACAGGGTGCTGGAACAAAAACTGTCACAAAATCACATGACAACTTTTTCAGGTGAACTCCAATGACAACAGTGGTATTTTGGTCGGTAACTGGTCCGGGGATTATGACGGTGGTAATTCTCCCTCCAATTGGACGGGGAGTGTGCCCATCCTGGAGGAGTACTTTAAGACCAAGGAGCCGGTGTGTTATGGCCAGTGCTGGGTCTTCTCGGGCGTTTTGACGACATGTACGTTTACTGTATACGAGGAAAAAGCCCTCAAATCATAAAAAATATATTTATCATCAGGTTGGGGAAAACCAGCAATTGCATATAATACGCAAACTCGCCTATTATACATCAGTTGTAGTATGGATTTGTTACTATAAATAACCCAAATCGCTTTAACAGTAACTTTTGCAATATATTATTAAAAATCGCATTTATTTACGACAATTGGTAAACAATGTTTTGCTAAAAGATGTTTACTGAAAGCATTGGCTACTTAGAAACTTGATGTAACTTTACTGGAAGTATTGCATCTATTTTTGGTACTTTCCTACATGGATATACATTTTATGTTTGCATTTGTATGATATTTCATGACTAAATAAATGCGACTTGGACAAACAATTTGAAAAAGTTACTATTAAAGTGATTTTGGCTATTTTTAGTAACAAATTCATACCCCATTTTGCGTATAAAAGGCGAGTTTGCGTATTATACGCAAGTTAGTGGTTTCCCCCGACCTGATCATAACCGCTTCCCAAGCATAGTAAAGAGATTATCTTTATATATACCATAATACATAACCAATGTTTTCTGAGTAGATTGAAGAGTGTATATTTAATATCCAATGTTTTCTGAGTAGATTATAGAGTGTATATTTAGTATCCAATGTTTTCTGAGTAGATTGTAGAGTGTATATTTAGTATCCAATGTTTTCTGAGTAGATTGAAGAGTGTATATTTAGTATCCAATGTTTTCTGAGTGGATTGTAGAGTCTATATTTAGTATCTAATGTTTTCTGAGTAGATTGTAGAGTCTATATTTAGTATCCAATGTTTTCTGAGTAGATTATAGAGTGTATATTTAGTATCTAATGTTTTCTGAGTAGATTGTAGAGTGTATATTTAGTATTAAGAATGTTTCCTTTGTAGATAGGTCAGTTTATTGAGTGTTTACAATGTTTTCCTGATAGGTTGCCGAGCCCTGGGAATACCTGCTAGGAGTGTCACGAACTTTGCCTCGGCTCACGACACTGACGGAAGTATGACCATTGACACAGTGTATGATATGGATGGGGAAAGAGTGGAGCATCTCTGTAATGATTCTGTTTGGTAAGATATCTTGTTAAAGATTGGTGGAGCAATAATTTCTAATAAACCTCGAGTTTGGTGAGAGATTGATATCTTGGTAAAGATTAGTGCAGTGTACGTAATAATTTCTTATAAACTTTTTTATTTAATTTTAACACTTTTAATTGACTCCCGTGATAATAATATAATTAAAACCAAGCAAAAACGAAATCTACAAAAAATTGTCATATCTCCTGACCCAAAGAACCAAGTACAAGTGAATGAATATCTACATTATTTCATTTGGAGCATTGCTTGGCCAAGACAACTCAATATTGAATATAAATGACAGGCATTGCCCCACTTGGGGCAGAGGGAGAGGCCCATATTCAAAATATTTAAAGTAACAAATGAAAGACCAGAACGGCCTTGATCAGTGTTCTGTTCACCGTTCTGTCCTAATGTGCATCAAGGGCATAAATCTCCTATACTTTTTACATACAGTTACTGCAAATTTCTTTGGGGTCATGGCATGGGGTCAGAGTTGAAAAAATAATGTCATATTCATTAAAACCATAACTTATCCTCCTGGTTGACAGCTGTGTATGTTTTCAGTCAAAGAACCTACCTGAGTACTAATTTGGGTTTTATTACTTTATTCTATGATGATAGGAACTTCCATGTGTGGAATGATGCCTGGATGGCCAGACCGGACATTGTTGACAAGGATTACGGGGGCTGGCAGGCATGTGATGCCACGCCTCAGGAAACTAGTGGTGGTAATTTATCATACATGTATTATCCAAACTTGATTCAACTGAAAGAGTGGGCTTCACTGATACCCCTGCTTCCATATGTTTTGTATGTCAAATTTCTTTTCTTTTGATAAACACATGCACATTCATAGATGCAAATTAAATTGATATTGCTGATGACTGTTTAAGAAAGACTCATGCCCCTCCCCACCCCTTCATGGATAACATGGTAGTTTTCTAGTGGAATATTATTATGTAGGTGGTTGTCTGGCCAGTAAACTGAAAATTGTGGATGGCTAGCAACTTTTCTGTGAGGGACATACTAGGTTTATGCCTACTGCTCATACATTTTAGATGTGGGTGGGTGGGGGTGGGGGTATGGGTGAGGTCAGCTTAATTGATTGAGAAAATGAGCATGGGTATAAGTGATACAGAAATGCAATAACAATCTCATAAATTTCTGTGGAAATCTACAATGATACTGTTTCATCTTTCTCCAGGCATATACTGCTGTGGTCCTTTTCCGGTCCTGGCCATCAAGCGTGGTGAGATAAATATGCCTTATGATGGCCCATTCATCTTTGCTGAGGTGAATGGAGACAGAGTTGACTGGTTTGAACAGGAAGATGGGTCATATAGAAAAAACTTTAAAAATAATCAGTAAGTACAGACATAGAAGCTACAGTTTTAGTTATATTGGATTAATTTCATTTGAATTTATAAAATGTTTGCCGGTGACTGACTGTTTACAGGTTTTTAATGGATATAAAAATGCACAATGTGGCCTCCATGCATTCTAAATGGCTAATTTATCTTAACCTTTACCTAATGTTCTTTAGGTCGGTTTAGTTCAATTGCTCACATGACCAAAAGTCACAGCTGATCAGCCTGTCGTTAAGCTTACGATGTTGTTAAACCATGGTTAGCGACATGTTAAATTTAACAACATCGTTAGCTTAACGATAGTTTTGAACAACTGGGCCCAGGATTATATTTTCCTTCAAAAAACTGTTCACCTTTTGGTTGAGCTTAGGTCTGATTGGATGACTTTCTAGTAGTTATAAGATGCACTTGTTAGTGTAAGATATTTATCAGGATATAAGCACATGCCTGGTCATAAGCCCATGTCAAGTAATAATCCCATGTCTGGTAATAAGCCCATGTCTGGTAATAAGCACATACCTGGTAATAAGCCCATGCCTGGTAATAAGCCCATGTCTGGTAATACACCCATGTCTGGTAATAAGCCCATGTCTGGTAATACGCACATACCTGGTAATAAGCCCATGTCTGGTAATAAGCCCATGTCTGGTAATAAGCCCATGCCTGGTAATAAGCCCATGTCTGGTAATAAGTCCATTTCTTGTAATAAGCCCATGTCTGGTAATAAGCCCATGTCTGGTAATAAGCCCATTTCTGGTGATAAGTCCATGCCTGGTAATAAGCCCACTCTTGTCTATTGCACTGCAATAGAAATTTCAACGAATGCTATTTTATTTTCCTGTTAAATGAAACACACCCTATATTCTAAAATAACGATTATGGGCTGAGCTGATTGCAAAATCAAACTGATGTATAAAAGCAGTATACTGTAGAATGTTGGGGTAAATTTGTTTGTATTGTATTATATACTGGTAATACTGATTTTTTTTAAAGGAATTTATAAATATAAATAGGAAAAAGCTTTTGTATTTATCAAATAGAAACTTTATCAACCGGTTATAATCATGTAAGATTTTTGACTTGTTGTACAGGGTTGGTTTCCATATCAGCACAAACAGGCCTGTGTGTAAGCCTTGCAAGGACAAGGGCTTTGTCAGGTCTCCTTGTTATGATAGGAAGTGGGAGGATGTCACATCTGATTACAAGTACACCGAAGGTTAGTCACCATTATAAATAACCTACCGTACTGTCACTGACATAAAATATTCACTTTCTCGTGCCGTGTGAAATATTCAATTATCTGTCATGACATTATTATTATAGACTCTGCAGCAGAGAGAGCAGCAGTGCTGAGGGCAAACCAAACAAGCTCCAGGCGGGACATCTACGATAAACCAGAGGAGGGCTGTGAGGTACAGGGGTTTACATGTTGATAGTTATAGGGTAGAAGTGTAGACAAAAATCTACAACCACACTGAGGACAGTGAGGTACGGAGGTTTACATGTCGATAGTTATAGGGTAGAAGTGTAGACAAATATCTACAACCACACTGAGGACAGTGAGGTACGGGGGTTTACATGTCAATAGTTATAGGGTAGAAGTGTAGACAAATATCTACAACCACACTGAGGACAGTGAGGTACGGGGGTTTACATGTCGATAGTTATAGGGTAGAGGTGTAGACAAATATCTACCAAGAGGCCCAGGCTGATGATATTTGGCCAGTAGCATGCTGGGATGACGGACTACCTAGTTTGTCCAAATGAATTACCTTGACCCACTTTCAAGGTCACAGGGGTCAAATATGTTTAAATATTCAAATGACTTCCTCTCAATTACCAAAAGGCCCAGGGTACTGATATTGGGCCTGTAGCATGCTGGGATGAAGGGCTACCAAGTTTGTTCAAATTAATTACCTTGACCCACTTTCAAGGTCACAGGGGTCAAATATGTTTAAATATTCAAATGACTTCCTCTCAATTACCAAAAGGCCCAGGGTACTGATATTGGGCCTGTAGCATGCTGGGATGAAGGGCTTCCAAGTTTGTTCAAATAAATGACCTTGACCAACTGTCAAGGTGACAGGGGTCAAATGTCTTAAAAACTTCAAACAACTTCTTCTCAATAACCAAAAGGTCTAGGGTACTGAAATTGGGCCTGTAGCATGCTGGGATGAAGGACTACCAAGTTTGTTCAAATGAATGACCTGGACCCACATTCAACCTAATTCAAGGTCACAGGCGTCAATCTTTTAATAGGTTCTTATGAATCAAACACTGATATTCTGCCTGTAGCTGTATTTTAGTCTGTTTTTAAGATTACAAGTGTGAGATTAATACCAGGTGAGCGATGCAAGCCCATTGGGTCTCTTGTTTTCTTCACATAAGCAAATTCAAGTGATGAACTGAATCTGTACAATTTTCTCCCAAGCAAGTAACACACTTGCAAACCTGTCTATGTGAAACATGTATAATTAGTTTGACTGTTGTATTACAGGATGTTTTCTTTAAGACCATCTTGAAAGAGAAAAATGATTATGGTGAACCGATTGAGTGGGAATGCACCATTGAGAACAAGTCTAAAGAAGAACGTACGGTTGGGGGCCAGATCAGTCTGAGGAGTACCTACTACACAGGAGTCTGCTGTCCACCTATCAGTGTTGTAAAAGTCATGGAGGTCATCGCGCCAGGCAAAGGTTTGTCTGTCTGTCCTGTAGTAGTTCTTTTACCTTCAGACAAGGTCTGTCTGTCTGCCCTGTAGTGGTCCTACTTCCTCCAGACAAGGCAGGTCTGTCTGTCTGTCCTGTAGTAGTTCTTTTACCTTCAGACAAGGTCTGTCTGTCTCTCCTGTAGTGGTCCTACTACTTTCAAGTTAAGGTAAATCTGTCTGTCCTGTAGTGGTCCTACTACCTTCATACTGATGTAGGTCTGTCTGCCTTGTAGTGGTCCTACTACCTCCAGACAAGGCAGGTCTGTCTGTTTGCCCTGTAGTGGTCCTACTACCTTCATACTAATGTAGGTCTGTTTATCCTGTAGTGGTCCTTTGACCTTGAGACAAAGGTTTGTCTGTCTGTCCTATAGAGGTCCTTCTACCGCTAGACAACGGCTTGTCTGTCTGTCCTATAGAGGTCCTTCTACCTTTAGACAAGGTAGGTCTGTCTGTTTGTCCTGTAGTGGTCCTACTTCCTCCAGACAAGGCAGGTATGTCTGTCTGTCCTGTAGTGGTCCTACTTCCTCCAGACAAGATAGATCTGTTTGTCTGTCCTGTAGCAGTCCTACTTCCTCCAGACAAGGCAGATCTGTCTGTCTGTCCTGTAGTGGTCCTACTTCCTCCAGACAAGGCAGGTCTGTCTGTTTGTCCTGTAGTGGTCCTACTACCTCCAGACAAGGCAGGTCTGTCTGTTTGTCCTGTAGCAGTCCTACTTCCTCCAGACAAGGCAGGTCTATCTGTCTGTCCTGTAGTGGTCATACTGCCTCCAGACAAGGCAGGTCTGTCTGCTTGTCCTGCAGTTGTCCTACTTCCTCTAGACAAGGCAGGTATTTCTGTTTGCCCTGTAGCAGTCCTACTACCTCCAGACAAGGCAGGTCTGTTTGTTTGCCCTGTATTGGTCCTACTACCTCCAAACAAGGCAGGTCTGTCTGTTTGCCCTGTAGAGGTCCTACCAGAAAAACGTTGATCTTCCAGACAAAGGCAGGACTATCACTGATGCCCTCTTAATGTCTACTTACCAGAGAAATTTTACTCAAGACAGAGGTCAAAGGTGAGTCTGTCGCCATTAATGGTCCTATCTCTCAAATTAGGGTTGAACCTCCAGACAATCTATTATATTATTCCTCCAGTTAAAGACTTCATACTTAAAAATAAACTGTCACCCATAGTGGTCTTACAAATCAAGGTGGCATAACCACATATTGGTCCATATTGATTACAGGTTTTACCATATATCATTTACGTTGAGAATCGTGGAGAAAAATTAATTACAAACCTCCTGCTGGATTGATATTTCTGTCTCCATCAAACAGAAATGGAGGATTCTTTAAATTTTGTTTAAAAGACAAGTCTGTTGGCCAGACAAAGATCATTTTCTGAAAAATGTGTAATGTAGCAGTCTGCTTAATGATGTTTCAGTTGTCACACTGAAGATGAAAGTGCCGTTTGACGAGTACTTTGCTCATGTCAAAGAGGGGTGTCACTTTGATGTAAACCTAATAGCAATTGTGAAGAAGACCAATCAATCCCACTGCCAGAGAGACGCTATCGTCCTGGATAAGCCAGATATCCAAATCAAGGTAGGTATTCTGTCCAAAAATAAAAAGTCAGTAGGATGGAGGTTCACATTTTCAATGGAAAATCAGAAAGCTTGATCATGATTTTATTGGAGAAGTTAATTAAACATGATCATGATTTTATTGGAGAGGTTAAATATTTGTCATGATTTCATTGGAGTAGTTGAATATATGTCATGATTTCATTGGAGTAGTTAAATATATGTCATGATTTCATTCTAGTAGTTAAATATATGTCATGATTTCATTCTAGTAGTTAAATAAATGTCATGATTTCATTCTAGTAGTTAAATATATGTCATGATTTCATTGGAGTAGTTAAATATTTGTCATGATTTCATTGGAGTAGTTAAATATATGTCATGATGTCATTGGAGTAGTTAATATGTCATGATGTCATTGGAGTAGTTAAATATATGTCATGATTTCTTTGGAGTAGTTAAATATATGTCATGATTTCATTGGAGTAGTTAAATATATGTCATGATGTCATTGGAGTAGTTAAATATTTGTCATGATTTCATTCTAGTAGTTAAATATATGTCATGATTTCATTGTAGTAGTTAAATATATGTCATAATTGTATTGGAGTAGTTACAAACATAAAAACATTATTTTGATTGAGAAGTTAGATATATATTGAAACAGATATATAGTTGTTCACAGATTCAAAATGATTAAATTTACAATACCACAGGCTCCTGGCACTGTGGCGGTTGGCAAAAAGTTCCAGGTAGAAGTTTCGTTCACCAACCCCCTGCCCACCAGCCTGACAGGGACAGAACTGTCTGTCAGTGGGGCAGGGCAAAAGGACACCAAATACAAACCAGGGTAAGTACAGACAGTTCTGTTCAAAAAGTTCAATGGCTGCCATACTTCTGCAGATTGCCTTTGATCTGTGTGAATTCTTGTAAACTGATCGGAAATGTACAAATGTTTTGGTTTTGGCCATTAAGTGTCATTAAAAACAAATTTGATAGTGTAAATTTATATGTTTCAAAGTTGGTTGAAATGGTAACAAATAGAACGCAACGTTTTGATCACATAACGAAAGTGACAATGCACTTGTATTATAGTACAAGCATGTTATATAATTGGAAAAAAATAAATTGGGCAAATTTTTGATCTTAAATTCATTTTCAAAAGTTGTATCAGTAATAACTAGCTTGATCAGCAACTTTGCCCAATCAGAATTTTAGAGTTTAATGCACGAGACACAAGAGTCTATCCATGATTGAACACAAATGTAATACCTAGAATAATAGCAACAGAGATGTACAATTCAACTAGTCAGATGCCTAGGCTAGTAGGTTTTATGTCAGGGCAAGTGAAATTTTCAATATTTATTATAGAATTAAAGGTCCATCTTGCAGAACTTTTTTAAAATCTTTCTGTGAGTAGTATTTTGAACATGGAATTGTACATTCCCTAGCAACGAAATGAATTTTCTGCTAAAAAGATATTCACAGTATTAGGCACATCTTGAAGAAGTGTTTTCTTTCTATCTACTATGACTGCCAAATTTGGATCAAGCCAACACCTATTGATTTCTCTCCTTTAATCACAGACTGGTGGAGAAGAAGAGTACATTCATGTACCAGGTGGATATCATTCCCAAGAAGCTGGGCAAGAGGACTTACACCATCCTATTCAACTCCAAGGAGCTTGGCAACCTGTCAAGTCTTTGTGAGGTGGAAGTCAAGGACGCCTAAATGTGTCATGGCAACCACTAATCAACAATGATCTCATCACTCCTTATAAGGGAGCAAATCTGTTGCTGCCCTGTTTGAACTTTATGGTACAAATATTATTCACTTTGCATGAGACAGACTTTTGCTGGGTTTTTTAATTGTTTTAGCTTTAATTTTGTTACCTATTATTTACTAACAAAGGAAAAACTGCTGTCATAGTGTTCACCTTATATAGCTAGCTACTGTTGTGAACCTGCGAAAATCAGATACCCATGCAGATAGACTGTGAAATTACTAATTATTGTGGGGTTTTTAGTTTGAGTGAGGGTACTCGTTTCCATGAATTCATGTATCCATGAAATGGTGTTTTGTCTGGAAACCACGAAATTTGATTTCACAGTAGAAGACAATGTTCTTTGTAAATTACACACTGTAATACATTGACAGCGTTTTTTGGTTAAGTTCTTGTTTTGTTGCCTCTTAATTGTAATTGTCTCCTAATTTTTTCATTAAGTTGTAGATAATGATCAGTTCTGATGGACTAAATGATCTCACCATAGGCCTAATGTCTAAGCAATATATTTTTTCATCATTTCAGATAAGAGATTGTTTGAGAAGCTGATCAATTGTTTGAGAAGCTGATCAATGATACACATTGTTCTGACTCATTTCAGATAAGAGATTGTTTGAGAAGCTGATCAGTTGTTTGAGAAGCTGATCAATGATACACATTGTACTGACTCATTCTCGTCTTTAATGTTTGAACTGGATGTTGATATGTACCAGGTAATGGATGTGAATATTTTAATATTAAACACATGGAAGGAAAATCATTCAAATAGCTTGCCATATAAACACTGCTGTGCTGAGGACAACAACAAAACTAAAATATAACTACTCCAACTGTATCGCTTATAAAACATTCCACCTCCACGGGTAGCCAAGGAGAAAGCAGATGTGTCAAGTATAGGCATTTTGTGAAATTAACAGATCTTGTATAGATCTTGATATCAACAATATATTAATCATGATGACACGTGTGTACTGACAACGGGCAATTATAAAATCAAAAGAGAATTCTTTAAAATAAAAAACTATCCCTGGTGACCTGGTAGATCATTTGGTTTTAGTTACCTTCTAGAGTGCAGAGGTTGCAAGTTCAAATCTCAGTCTGCCCCGTTGCACGCAGTATCATCTTATCTGAAGTCAAAAATGAGCTTACTTTCCACAGTATCAAACATTGAGTGAAGATAAGTATAATGTACATGTATGTACAGAACTAGCGATGTCATTATAAATGCCATCAGTAGAGTGTTGACGTAGTGCTTGTCTGCCCAGTGACCAGAGGTTTCCTGTACCAGATATATATGGTATGTAGCTTACTCATATACACATACGCAGTGCTAATGTTTGTTTTCAGTCAATAAAGCTTTGATTTAGAATTCATGATGATTTTTGTTTATTTATTTGGTAAATATAGTTCAATATTTACATGAAGAATAGATGTCATACATATAGGATCTTACATGAGTTTCCATTTTATATGAGATTTATGAAACGAGTCTCAGAATTTTTCAATTTAGCGAGCCTCTGGCTAAAATGAAAAATTAGTGACGAGTTTCATAAATTTCTTATGAAATGAAAACGACATTTATCCGTGTAAAATGACAATTTTCATGCAACCTTGAAATGTAAAAAAAACGCCATTTTGACTCTAGTGCGTACGTCTGTGACATCATGTACTTGTTCTAGGCGCTACGTCACAATTGAAACAATTGAAACTTACAACCAATCACAGGGCTGATAGGTCATATGACATGGGTTAATGCGCCAAAAAATATGGCATGGGTATATTCACTGGATAATTAACACTGTACATTATGTCATACAATATTCTCCTTAACATTGACATATAGCAGTAAATGCTTCAATATTTCTTAAATCTGACTTCTTACGTTTTGTTCATGGAAAAGATTTCTTGAATTTAAATCAAATAAGTTACCAAAGAGATGGAACAATATATGCCAATCCCAGAAAAAAAACGGACATGCTTAAAATCCTTCTAATGTATTATTCTTGTAGTAAATGTACAAAGCTATAACAACAAGAAAGTGTTTTTAGCTCACCTGGTCCAAAGGACCATGGTGAGCTTATGCCATACCGCAGCGTCCGTCGTCCGTCAATTTTTCCTTTAAAACGCTACTAGTCATGAACGACTGAGCAGATTTTGACCAAATTTGGTCAAAAGCATCCTTGGGGGAAGGGGAACAAATGTTGTATAAAGGGTCGGTCTTGCCCCCCAGGGGGCTGAGGGGCGGGGCCCAATGTGGGAAATAAAGCAAATTCTTTAAAATCCTTCTTCTTCTGTAGGAATGAAAGGATTTGTTCCATATTTGGTCTGTAGCATTCTTGGGTGAAGGGGAACCAATTTTGTATAAACCATAGCTCTGGCCCCCCTGGGGGCTAAGGGCGGGGCCAAACAGGGGAAATATAACAAAGTCATGATCACAATGTCAAAGGTCAAGTCACAGATCTAAAAATAGAGATTTTTAAAACGTTTTTTGAACGACCATACATTCAAAAGCTTTCGTTGTACTGCATAAACGCTTCATACTTCTGGTAGAGCTTAGGCGGGGCTAACCTTTTTCAATGACACGTTATCTGAGAATATCAAGTTCAAAGCCTCGCTATGGGGTCAAATATAGGTCAAAAATAAAAATCATAAAATTAAATATTAAAGAGCAAGGTCTGTTCAAGGTATTTCCAAAGTTTCAAGGTCATAGCATCAACAATGACGAAGATATACCACTTTGTTATTAGTGATTTCCATTTTGTCATTTTTGTGCGATTTTGAAGTGTTTTCAGTACTCTCAGTACTTTGATTTATATTAAGACATCTAATACACGCTGGTAATACTACATCAATTACTACCCACTCTCAATCTTGAAAGTAGGGATAGTTTACATCTCTACTGCAGTGGGGAAACATCAGCCTTTCTTTGGCATGGCAAACCGAACCGATATAGACACAATGCTCGTTTCATTCATCACCCCGATGTAGTTGAGGGACTATACGACTTTTACGGACTACATTCGTCAACACCACCCATTGGCTGCCTATATTTATCATTCTTTCTCTGAAGTCATTTCGCACTCTGGGAATCCCACACTACTCAGTCAGCTACTGTAGACTAGCACACGTTCAAAGGGCAATAACCCGTTACAGAACATTCAAACTACGTAGAGACAGTGAGTGTCTCCTTACTGTGGTCTTACTGAATCACAGATCTGCCCTTATCCCCTTATCCACAAACAAGGTAAATCTTCAAAACTTATTAGGCATAATAGTCAGCTTCAATATGTCCAGAAACAATTTACTCACTGTATGTTTAAATGTTTGTTTTCTATTTTTACTCAATAATATCCACAGACATTCATTATGATAATTCATAATATATCACTGATATATTTTCATAACTTCTGTTTCAATATGTAAAAGTGTTCTGTTTATATTTTATAAATTGCTGAAGCTAATCAGGCTTTTCTCGGTGACCAGTAAGTGATACAGGCCAAAAAACAAGTGAAACCTACAAAATACGTTTGTCAGAGAAGGGAAGCAAAGGGAAACAAAGGGAAACGTTTAAAAGCGATAGTCAGTTCGAAAACATATCTTTGATCATTTTCTTCTTGGAAATCCCGTGTTTTGATCTTCATCACATCTAGTTATTATTATTATTATTATTATCAGAATTAAACAAGAAATCAACTGTACAAAGGACAAGGTCATCGGGTCAGAGGTCAAGTTCACTGGGTCAAAGGTCAAAATTTGTAGAGTTGGTTGGAATTAAACAAAGAAACATGCTGACCAAAGGTCGTGATCACTGGGTCAAAGGTCAAGGTCAAATTTTGTAACATTTCACTGATGAACATTTTGTTATGACACTGTTGCAATGTTGGTCAGAATTAAACAAAGAGTCAACCGACTAAAGGTCTAGGTTAGAATTTTGTATCTTTTCAGTGGTGAACATTTCGTTATGACACTTTGAAGCAATGTTGCTCAGAATTAAACAATGAGTCAGTTGACAAAAGGTCAAGGTCACTGGTCAAAGGTCAAGGTCAAATGTTGTATCTTTTTCCTGATGAACATTTTGCTGTGACATTATGGAGCAAAATTGGTTGAACATAAACAAAGAGTCAACTGACTTAAGGTAAAGGTCACTGGGTCAAAGGTCAAGGTCAAATTTAGTATCTTTTTACTGGTGAACATTTTGTTATGACACTTTGAAGCAATGTTGGTCGGAATTTAACAAGGAGTAATTTGATAAAAGGTCAAGGTTTTTGGGTCAAAGGTCAAGGTCAAATTGTGTGTCTTTTCACTGGTGAACATTTCGTTATGACACTTTGAAGCAATATTGGTCAGAATTAAACAAGGAGTCAATTGAACAAAGGTCAAGGTCACTGAGTCAAATGTTAAGGTCAAATTTTTTAACTTTTCCCTGGTGAACATTTTGCTATGACATTATGAAGCAAAATTGGTTGGAAATAAACAAAAAGTCAACTGACTTAAGGTCAAGTTCATTGGGTCAAAGGTCAAGGTCAAATTTAGTATCTTTTTACTGGTGAACATTTTGGAATGACACTTTGAAGCAATGTTGGTCGGAATTAAACAAGGAGTCATTTGACAAAAGGTCAAGGTCTTTGGGTCAAAGGCAGAGGTCAAATTTTGTGTCTTTTCACTGGTGAACATTTTGTTATGACACTTTGAAGCAATGTTGATCAGAATTAAACAAGGAGTCAATTGAACAAAGGTCAAGGTCACTGAGTCAAATGTCAAGGTCAAATTTTGTATCTTTTCCCTGTTGAACATTTTGCGATGACATTATGTAGCAAAATTGGTTTGAAATTAACAAAGAGTCAACTGACTGAAGGTCAAGGTCACGGTCAAATTTAGTATATTTTCACTGGTGAACAATTTGTAATGACAATTTGAAGCAATGTTGGTCGGAATTAAACAAGGAATCATTTGACCAAAGGTCAAGGTCTTTGGGTCAAAGGTCAAGTTTTGTGTCTTACCACTGATGAACATTTTGTTATGACATTATGAAGCAAAGTTGGTCGGAACTTAACAAGAAGTCAACTGACTTAAGGTCAAGGGGTCAAGGTCAAATATTGTATCTTTTTACTGATGAACATTTTTTTTATGTTATTATGAAGCAAAGTTGTTCAGAACTTAACACAGAGTCAACTGACCAAAGGTACAGGTTACCAGGTCCAAAGGTTCAAGGTCAAGGTCAATTTTTTTTTCCACTGAACATTTTGTTATGATATTATGAAGCAAAATTGGTTGGAATTAAAGAATAAGTCAACTGACCAAAGATCAGGGTCACTGGGTTAAAGGTCAAGGTCATTTGGGTCCAAAGGTCAAAGACAAAATGGATCTCTGACTTTGACCCTGGCTCTTGATGGGGGAGGTATTTAAGGTGAAATAAAACAAATCAAAGCTAACAAATGAGTATTGCACCGTTATTTACATTTCTGTTAGCCCAGCAAATATGGAGGTGGAAGGAAACAAGACTCACATCATAGTACATGTAAAATGTATATTTTGCTTCCTTGCGATTCTTTTTGAAGTCCAAATGTCAAACGTCAAGCTCCGCTATATGGGCAGATTGCTTCTTGGTGATTATGGGGAATATATTGCCACAAGACGGGGCCCTTACTGACCTGTCAGTGTTCTAGTTTTCTTACTTATTGTATTGCTTCAGAGTCAATTTTAACCAGCGTGTGTCAACATAGGCTATAATAAGTTAAAAGCTACAAAATCTTGCTTTTATTTTTAGTTAATTCTGTAGGGCCAAGGTTTAGATATTTGGTCCATGAGTATACCTGTGATGAAGAGCTATAAAGAGCTATGAAGTTTCTTCATTTAATAATGAACTTGGTCACAGGGTTTCCTTTGGTCAAAATTTGCACATGATTGATATCTCCACTACAGTAAGTACACCATGCATCAGACATATGCTATGGGTAAGACAATTTTATATGATAGCAATGTACGTGCTTACTTAGTATTAAGAGACAAACACAATCATATTGCTACACCATGATTGTATTATAGAAGTGGTTTAAACCCACACTTTATATACAACTAACACACAAGAAACAGTTAACCTGTTAATTACTCTTGTTAGCAACATACTTACAAACAGTAATACATTTGGCGCATCAGGGGCTACTCACTCCAACAATTTTACTACCATATATTTATGCTACTATTTTTGAATAAGCTAGACTCCAGGGGTATTGAGAGAAGCAGCTAGACTCTGAAAATGTCTCCAGAGAACCGACTAGACTCTGATTGGATGATGTCCTACTTGATACTGAGCCCAAAATTGGGAACTGCTTGTATGATAACTTTTAATTAAAATATCTTGCCATGATTGCTTAAATATCCAGATAATTGATACACGCCCTGTATGCCTTTTGGTCATTCGAGGCAGCATTTTAGAAGACATTCCTTTCTCATCCAAACCCAACTCAAAAAGAACATCCATTTTCATAATGCTTGAAAGGTACAGGATTTTTTTTACATGTTTGAACACTTCGTATATATATTTTATTTAAGCCATTTGTAGTAAATAGGGAAAGACAAGTGTTTGGTTAAACTACTTAGAGGGGAGATAATTATTTCATAAACATTCTCATAATGAAATAATTATACATGAATATATTATATAGAATGTATTCGAGTCACATTAACTATTCATATATATATATATACATAGGTATGATACTAATTCACCTAATAAATATACATTTAATGTTGACAGATATATTAGATTTCAAAGATGGGTTTTAAAAAAAAAATTAAAAAAAATTGACATCAGGGCCCGTATTCATGAAACCGTTCTCATGCTCAAACATGGATTCTGTGCTCAATCAAGCCAGCTTTCTTGTAACCCACCTCAATCATGTCAACGATCAAAAAGTCAAATTTAAATATTGAAAACAGTATTCGGCTTCAAGTTTCTTCAATTTTTGTCCAAAACCTTTACAAAATAAGATTTTTTAAATAATTTATAACTGTAACAAGAAATAAGACTTGAGCACATAATCCATGCTTGAGCATGAGAATGGTTTTATGAATACGGGCCCAGACTTTGTCCTTGGTCAATTTTTTTTCTCGGGTCTATAAAACCATGTATCGACCGAAATCAAAAGGCTATAATTGTATAAGATATATAGATCTCCTTGAAAAGATGAAAGTGTTAAAGATATTATGTCAAGGAGTTATTAAACTGAACCTATATGTATACATATCCTCAGTATATCAAACTGTTGCTAAACTATTGGTTTTATATAATAGCTATATTTTCAATTATAGTATATCAGTTCTATCTTCTTGTAATATGATGTTTATGTACATGTAACTGTTCTGTTTCACTGTGTCTTGATAAAGGAGCGGATCGCTCCGAAAATTTGACAACCTAAACTTGTCCACACTGTTGGAATTACTTCTTTGCCCCATAAACTGCTGCTAAATATATATTGAAGACAATGCTATCACGGACAGAGGTAGTCTCTCCGTCTCTCCCGTTTATCTGTCTCTCCTGTTAAAATTTGTGTACTTATGTTTAGTAGCATCCTCGATTTCCAGGGGTTACGCTCACTTTTGCTCTCTGCACCCCTGGAATATGTCATGGCAAAATTGAAGGCACAAAAATAGCTGTTTGATTGGTCTCAGGAAAAAAATACTGACCAATCGCTAGGCTGATATCTGTCAGCATAACCCCTGGAATGTCGAGGAGAGCGTAAATAAGCGTAACCCCAGGAGTGTCGAGGAGAGCGTAAGTAAGGGTAACCCCTGGAGTGTCGAGGAGAGCGTAAGTAAGCATAACCCCCGGAGTGTCGAGGAGAGCGTAAGTAAGCGTAACCCCTGGAGTGTCGAGGAGAGCGTAAGTAAGCGTAACCCCTGGCGTGTCGAGGAGAGCGTAAGTAAGCGTAACTCCTGGAGTGTCGAGGAGAGCGTAAGTAAGCGTAACCCCTGGAGTGTCAAGGATGGTTTAGTAGTTGTATGTACCGTTTAGTGTTGGCATGTACTATTGTGTTAGTAGTTTGGTGTGTAATCATGTGTACTGCTAATGTCCTGGTAAATAGTTACATTATCTTTTTGTATTAGATATGGCAAGCTATAACATATGTATTAAAATCTGGCATGATGCGTGAAATACTGTTTAACATCATTGAACAATTGCCTAAATGCACATCCATGATGTAAATAGAGTAGACAGTATTGATGGTACCACCTTGTAATGCCTGAGCGGTTGAGGTCGTCAGCACGGCACACAGCATCATAACACACACACCAGCTAACAGGGAGGTTGAGTCTGTGTAGGTTCACCAAGATGTCAGAGGGAAGGAGACATACCACTAACTTCTCTACTCTGCTGGATAAATGGGAATCCTCAGTTGAATGTAAGTAACAAAACCCTTACCTATAACAAAATCTTATGGAAGAAAATCGTAACACTTACTATATAAAATTGCAGATAACTAAAACAGCCTGTAAAGAACAAAATATATCTATAATCTAAACTAATTAAAGTAACAAAACATGTCTAAAACCAAACCAGAGTCTGAAGCTTACCAAAGTCGAAAATTTGGCTATACATGTATGCATGTTTTAAGTAGCTCACGTGGTTCGTCAAAATTTTGTTTGAAACACTACTTGTCCTGAATAGCTTAGTGGATTTGGACTGAATTTGGCCTGGGGGACTCAATTTTGTATAAACAGAGGGTTTGACCCCCACCACTAAGGGGGCAGAGGGGCGAGGCCCTATAGGGGAAATTGAGGTAAATCTTTAAAATGATTCTCCTTCATTACAATTGGAGGGATATTAGCTTTCTGGGGAAACATAATGATAAATATTTAAAATCTTTCTCCTTCTGTACTGAAAAGGGACCTTAACCAAACTTGGTGTAGAGCATCCTTGGTAAGCAGGTTCCAATTGTGTATACACAGAAGGTGTGGTCCCGATAGGGACACCGGGGTATATTGCCCAATATGGGAAATACAGATTCATTTCAAAATCCTTCCTCTTCTATATGAATTGAGAGACTCAATCAATTTGGTACAAAGCACTTGGTATTTGGTGTTTTTGAGGAGTTATATGTAAGTTAGGGTGAGAGTTTGCAAGAAATCGGACAAGTGTGATTGAAAGTATTAATAAAACTAGTAATACACTGCGCTAGTTTGCAGTTGGCTGTTTTTCGTGAGACGGAACGTATCCTATGGAGTCCCGCCTGCACGGCCATATCCGTACTCGTAAATGAGTGACTACTATACTATAAACATGATTTGTCACAGGGCATTTTTTGAAATAACAACTCCACACGTCCTGTTGGTTTAAGTCGAATTTATTTATTGACCGGAGTATCGAGCAGCTCCATACAAAAAAATCTTCTGAGACTGTCAAGGTCTGGTTAAATCATGACTATAGTATAGTATTCATTCATTTAGGAGTACGGCTGGGCACCTCATGTCACAATTTTGTGGGTACATGACTTCATGGATTTCCACTGGCAGTTATATATACTAATAGCCTTATGTCAAACCTGTAATCATTTCATGGACATATTAATTCGTGGATAAAAAGTACATATGTACACAATGAATAAATTATATTGAAACCCCTACGAAAGTTAATGATTTCACAGTATCATGTTTTCGATGTACCTTTTTTAATTTTAATTTTTAGAAGCTATAGTCTTCAATGATAATGGTTTCAAATTTCTGTTTGTAATCACCAGAATGTGAACTCCCATATTCATGATAGTTCTTACGTACCTCATGTACGTACATCATGTACGTACCTCATGAAGGTAAAGAAACGGGCAGGTGATATACATCTCACCCAGAGAATCATCAGCCATGATCCCTCCTCAACACATGCCACTCTATCCTATCAAAGCATCAATTACACTACAACCATATTACCCAATCAAACCAAACCACCAGAACTATTTCTGTGTTCACTGATGAGTCATCAAGGTCATATACAATACTGTGTCTATCCAAAGTGCATTCGTATGTTTATTTCGCTAGGACGCTAATTGCTACATCAAATTAAATCTTCTTTGGATTCTCTGTTCACTTATTGTGCATGTTAGTTAAATCATCAGAGGATGCATACTACACATAGTTTGATGATGAAGATTGTTTGTAGAATGCAACTTCATAGTGATCAACCTAATAAACCAAAAGCTTGTTGTCATGGTTACACTTCTACAATTATTGGTGCAGCAGGTAACGTTCGACACAAGTGAATCTGTCTAATGCAGCATCTATCCATTGCAGCTAATAGCGATCATTTATTTTTGTGTAAGGTAACAAGCAGCACTGTCTGGCAATGGAGTGCTATAAAATTTCCTCATTAAAATGACCTTGACCTATTTTCAAAGTCACAGGGGTCAAATATGTTAAAAATTTCAAACAACAATAACCTTAGAACCATTTTGACTAGAGTTATGATACTTGGCTATGTTATGTAGACCAGCAGTGCAAATCTTTTTCTTAATAACAGTAATGAGGTCAAAGGTCAACTGTAAATGCAAGTCGGTGGTCAAAGGTCAACATGGGTTAAAAGCTTTAACAATCTTTTTACCAAGTTCCATAAGGACCAGGGTCGTGATATTTGGCCAGTAGGTGCCTGGGATAAAGTGCTATGATTTTCCCCATTAAAATGACCTTGACCTATTTTCAAGGTCACATGGGTCAAATATGTTAAAAACTTCAAACAACAATATCCTAAGAACCATTTGACTAGAGTCAGGATACTTGGATATGTTATGTAGACCAGCTGTGTGAATTGTTTTCTTTATTACAGTAATGAGTTCAAAGGTCAACTTTAAATTCAAGTGGGGAGGAAAAGGTCAATATTGGTTAAAGGCTTTAAAATTAAAATTTCAAATATCAAACAATAATATCTTACCGGTTTAAGCGATGTTGAAATGTCTTGTGTTCTAGTTACCAAATTTGATCTTAGGTTACCTTTATGTCAGTTTCATGTAACAACAGAAACAGGTGAGCTATACAGGCCCTTTGGGCCTCTTGTTGCAAGACACAGGGTTATTGCCACCTAACCCTTTCACCCCTAGGTTACTTGAATAAACTCTACCATGCATTGATATGGATAAGTCCATTATGGTCTACAGTGCTGAAAGGGATAAACACAGTACTTTACAGAGGAATTTGGAGATGTATCAAAGCATATAATAGTCCCACAAAATATGATATATTCCCTCTATAAGGAAATATATTTTATGTGGTATAGGGGTTTGTATAATATTCATGTCTATATGTATTGTTAAATTGCCTGTTGTATGAGAGGGAGCCATGACAAAAATGTGTGCATGACTACATCTGGCATATGTGTAGTATATTTTGCACTGTTACATACAGTATATATCACCATAGAATTTTGCTGTGATAGACAATGGCTGTGAATGGACCAACTGGTTGTCACAGCCAACCAAATTACAGAATTTACACATCTATCAAAGACCAATATTTAATCAGACCATAAACAATAATATCTACTGGAAACCTTAAACAGAAAAAGAATCAATATCAAATATCTACTGAAAACCTTCAGCAGAAAAGTGTTGCTAACAAATATCTTCTGAGACAGCAATATAAACTCTATAAAAATACTTATCATAGTTGCCTCTCAATCTGACCTTATCATATTATCAAATTTGAAGAGCATTGATTAATTGGCACATTAACCCTTTCACCACTTTAGACCATAATGGACTCATCCAAATCAATGCATGGTAGAGTCTACTAAAGTTACACAGGGTTGAAAGGGTTAATAATTATACCAAGAAAACTGTATGTAAAAACTTAATAATTTACTGTAATCGTGATATTACTGTGATCATAATTTAGCGCAATAGTGAAGGTTAAAAAAAGCGCTAAGATTTAAATACTGCTAAAATATGTGGGAGTATATAGTTTTACAGTATATTTCTATCACATCTCTTGATTGTAAGTTGTAACCTGCCCATTGTATCTCCAGGGTAACTGATATGCTGGGTGCATCAGGATAGTCAACCCAAAGCGTATACCTTTTGGATCCTACAAACAACAGAATGTTTTGGTGATCAGTCAAAGTCACTGACCAGGTCAACAGTCCAGTTACCCACCCTTAGAGCATCAGCCATTAGATTTTCAGGTCTTGGCATCAGATTCATATCTTAGTCAGTGGCTTGCATTTTTTTCTGGTCTATGATAATTGTAAGGTCCTTGACATTGTTATTTGTGTGTTGACAAGTACAGATACAACATACTTCTAACTCTCGGAAATAAAACGATACAGACAGGGGGGGGGGGGGTATGTAGACCTGACTGTGCATTAAGGATGCCAGCGTACGCGGCAGGAAGTCTACATCATATTATAGCACAGTATATGTGTTTTTGTATACACATAAAGTGGGTGTATAGCTTCATCTTGTAACTGTGGGTAACACTGCAATACCACAGCCGTGTACACAAGTGTCTTAAATGTTTTCATACTTTGGTGCAATCTAATGTCAAGTGGACTTACAGCTGGATGTGGTGAAATTGATCTACAATTTGTTTATACCACAAAGATTGTGACTCTTTATCGGCTGGTGTCTCGCCAGAGTAACGTTGGTCAGTAGTCAGAATTTATGAGGTAGAGGAAAACTTTTCTGTTAACAAAGCTGTGATTGGTCAAACTAATACTCGATGGTAAATCCCATGACCATTGGTTAACGGTTGTGTTGTCCACTGAGCTTTGACCATTGTAGATGAGTGACACCCACTGAGAGCAAGTTTTAAAAGACCAATTAGTAGCTGATAGAATCATCTTTTGATTATGACTGTTGACCATCAGCATTATCCCGTTGGATAGATACTTTGTTGACCACGCAGACAGTTGTCCTGTGACGTTGCGTTCATTGTTCAGACTGTGCGACTTTCAGTGCTGATCAAACTGTTTATTCGAGATTGACCCGAGATGGGTAACCAATGTTCCTGCCTCCAGAAGGAGGCGATGCCGGAGCCTGTAATGGACGGGGTGACGCTGCGCGAGGGAAGGTTCCCTCTCGGAACACCTCCTCAAACTGGACAGCCAGCTGTGGACACAGGTGTGGTATCCATACTCATATCACAAGGCAGTAATCAATACAAGATACTCATTTTCTCAATAACATCAATTTTTAGGTCATCTGAGCTTTAGCTCAAGTGACCTATTGCTATCCGTTTTCGTCCGTCGTCGTCCGTCGTCCGTCGTCCGTTAACATTTTACATTTCAAACTTAAAGTCAAGTTCTGCTGGGCCGATTGAACTGAAAGTTGGTAGGAATGATCGCCTCATGGTCCTGACAAAGTGTTGTTATTTTTCGGGTCGATCAGAAATCCAATATGGCCGCCACGGCCGCCATTTTGAAAACCTATTTCAAACTTAAAGTCAAGTTCTGCTGGACCGATTGAACTGAAAGTTGGTAGGAATGATCGCCTCATGGTCCTGACAAAGTGTTGTTATTTTTCGGGTCGATCAGAAATCCAATATGGCCGCCACGGCCGCCATTTTGAAAACCTATTTCAAACTTAAAGTCAAGTTCTGCTGGACCGATTGAACTGAAAGTTGGTAGGAATGATCGCCTCATGGTCCTGACAAAGTGTTGTTATTTTTCGGGTCGATCAGAAATCCAATATGGCCGCCACGGCCGCCATTTTGAAAACCTATTTCAAACTTAAAGTCAAGTTCTGCTGGACCGATTGAACTGAAAGTTGGTAGGAATGATCGCCTCATGGTCCTGACAAAGTGTTGTTATTTTTCGGGTCGATCAGAAATCCAATATGGCCGCCACGGCCGCCATTTTGAAAACCTATTTCAAACTTAAAGTCANGTAGGAATGATCGACTCATGGTCCTGACAAAGTGTTGTTATTTTTCAGGTCAATCAGAAATCCAATATGGCCACCACAGCCGCTATTTTGTAAATACCTATTCTAAACTTAAAAACAATTTCTAATAGGCCGATCTTATTTAAAATCGGTCTAGGAATGATCAGCTCATGGTCCTGACAAAGTTAAGTTAACATTATACTTAACTACTTTTTACTCAAATTGGTACATATTTCAACAACAAAAATAAATACTGTAGGACTCAGGTGACCGTTAAGGCCCATGGGCCTCTTGTTATCAACAGAATAGTATTAAAGTTGCACAATAAGCTAATGGTACAGTAGTCAGAATGCTGGACGAAATAAAAAAATATCATTACAAAGCAAAGAATCTGTGATATGTAGGTGACACACAGTGCCAGTGGAATAACTTAAAAGTGTACTTATTTTAGTCGTAGTCATGTTAAACCCCTATGATTAAAGTTCATGATAAACATTTTGGTTTCAGGTTTTTTCCTTAGACTTTTTGCTCTTTTTGTATGATTGTCTTCTTAACTCATTTCACCCCTACATATTTAAAGTGGACTTGCCAAGTCTTTGATTTGGTAAGGTTCAGATATGACTTTAGGGGTTTATGGGTTAAGCCAGTGTCCAACATCAACAAGCTACTTTCTGTCAAACTAGTGACTTTTTAAGATTTTGGATTCAAGATGGCCATCACAGCCTCCTCTAATTGGGTGAAACAATAACTTATATTATACAAGTCCTGCTGAGCCCATTTTGTTGACACTTAGTGGGGGTGACTACATAGAGGATATTTAATGGTGTTGTCAGTAATAACAAATAAAGAGTGCTCAGCACGAGTGAAAAATATCAAAATATTAGCCACACGAGTGAAATATATTTGTTATTACTGAAGACACCATTAATTTTTTCATTTATTACATTTTTAAAGCATAAAACATGAAAAAATGTAATGCATTAAAAATGGGCGGGAAACCGGAGCGTAATAATTAGCGTCATATCCTAATGATGTCACACTTGACAACAAGGCTGCGTGCCATTTTGAATGGGAAACTCAACGAAATTCCGACTTTTTCTGCTTTTTTCTGGTATTATTGCTTATAATTCTATTAATTGTATATTTATGTAAATACTTAAGTGTGAGTACCAAACATTTACCATAACAACCACTTATTCTACTGTCGTTTCATTTTAATCTGAACAAAAAATCGTTGCCTTTGAATGCAGTGAATTGAAGATACTGTTATGATTGGTCAATACAAAAAGTGATATTTTTACACTGAAAATATCACTTTTGATATTTTTCACAGTTTATCAAGTTGATAGTATCCGATATTTCACTGGCAAAAATTTAATAAATATATATACAGCATGAACTATATGTTGAAATCCAGCTTCATTAATTGCCTTTGTCACCGACTGCTAGATATTGTGCTGTTTCTGGAGTGTTTTAAATCAAAATGAATGTACTCACATCAACAAAGATGTGGCTAGTAGACCTCATATATGTAGGACATAGGAGTTTCAACAATTAAATGTTTATAAAAAGTCAAGTCTCAAATAAATGTTTGATGTTCATTAACAATTTAATGAAATAAAAATGTTTGGATCAGCAATATAGCCACCTCAGTCACTCGGTCAGACTGGGTGGGAATTGAAAAGGGTGAGTGGAATTTACAATAAACATGTCCCTATATCATGTTAATAATATTTGTTCTTGCATACTAGACCGAGAAATCCGCATTTCCGGTGGTGCTGGAAAATTCGATCCGACCAACGAGTCTGGATCGCTTACACTCGCAGACTGGCAGAGGAATTATAGTGACCTTTCCGGGTCACGCTATTGTTTGTGACGTCATTTTATGACGTTTTGGGGTCAGTCAGGGTCATTGACATCACTAACAATTGCAATCCGGGCTTCATATGCAAATGAGAAATGTGCGGACAGTTTACAACTTTACTATAAGAGCAGTTGTTTTTACGGGTTTTAGGTTAATAAGCAAGAAATAGAATCCATCCCTGATGTGAGGTAAGGATCCCTGATGTGAGGTAAGGATCCCTGATGTGAGGTAATTCAAACCCTCGGGATAACATTTTGAGAATAGGACCCTCGACAAAACCTCAGGTCTCATGCTCAATATTTTATTCCTTGGGTTTGAATAACCTTATCCATACCTCTCATCCTGGATGGATTCTATTTATATGTACACTAAATCTACCTCTTAGATTTACTCATGATTTATAGATAATAATATTTGCAATATTTCATAAAACATTCTTATTAAAATAACATTATGTAACAAATTCGTCTTTTAAATATAAAAACAAGAATGAATATAACAGGAAATATTTTGAGCTTCCTGGTCAACAGAAGTGTCCAGGATATGGTTCAGTTATATCAAAACGGAAGGGGATCTCACTGTATATAGGAAAAACTACAGCGCAGTGGGACAGGTGGGTCCTGAACCCTTTCACCCCTATGTTACTTTAATAAACTCTACCATGCATTGATCTGGTTAAGTCCATTATGGTCTATATAGTGAGGTGAAAGGGTTAAATAACAATAGGAACAGATCGATCTGATCACTTATGTGAAGTTACATCTCATAGTGGTTGGCTGAGGTGATGTTTTAAGACTCTGTGTGGATAATATTAATTATGATATGGATCTATTTTACTTTTATCACAGGTTTACCCTGGCTTTTTGTCCTCTTTATTTCTCATAACTTCACAAAGTACCAACATGGCGTTTCAACCCTATCAACTTCCTTCTGATGTAGCTGTTGTTGGGATCTCTGCCCAGTAACACTGGTGCAGTGTGTGCTAGCTGTTAGGGTCTGTTACATCAGATGTGTAATATACGTTAATTTGCAAAAACATGTTTTCATGGTATTAGATCATAGATAATATTAAGTAAAATAGGAAAGAGAAAATTACAGCAAAACTAAAAGAAAATCTTTGAATTCTTTACAACCTACTGCAGGACATTCAGTCAAACTTGGTCAAACATCATTTCAGTGAAAAGGACAACTTAAAAAACAAATCTTGATATGACATATTAAAGTGTACTACTGATCGTAGGTCAACATATAGCAGACAACCTCAAACTTAAAGTCCAGAAACAAAAACACAATTGTAAACACTGACCTCTGTAGGTCTGTTTGATTCAACTCATTCACCCCTACATATTTAAAATGGACTTACCCAGTCCTTGATTTGGTAAGGTTCAAATGTGACTTAAGGGGGGATGGATTAATAAGGTAGAGGTAATACTAGGAAGGCTGAACCTTTAGCAGTAGTACCATTTCTCTCCTTTACGTAGTGTTCCTATATTTTCAAAGTGAGGTCTCACAGAGGGTTACACAACCTAATGGCAGGCATTCCAGTCTAAACAGCCATATTGCTTTGTTCAAGTTTTCTTTCAATTAGTCACTCTCACTGGATCTTGCTGTCACAATATATCAGTATTTTTGCCGTTATTTAAGATTTACATCGAGGCTTGGAGTTGTTTATCCAATTGTAATACGAGCAACACTGTCAGAACGAAAGGGAATTAAGTAAAAGTATTTGAGAGACATTTCATTACCAAAATATAGACTGGCAGTTCTGCAGTCTGTGTTTATGAACTTGATTTCTATGCCCCCTCCATAAAATAGGGGGGTCATATAATGTTGCCCATGTCCGTCCTGTCCCGTCCGGTCCCGTCCCATCCATGAGCGGGGGCATTTATGTCTTACAGACATTTTCTAGTTTTTATTGTGGTTTTTCACTTTTTGTATTGATTGATTATAATTTGTAAAACTTCCTTTTCCAAACTTCACCTTGATCTACACAAATGAAAAATTTTGTTTACCAAATCGGTGTATCAGATGCATAAAATAATCATTCTCTAACTGGTCTTTGGTGAAAAATGGACTGCTTCATTATCTTGAAAATGTTGTGATAAGTGAATATTTCTATCTATATATTGACCCTTTCACCACTGTAGACCCAAATGGACTCATCCATATCAATGCATGGAAGAGTCTACTTAAGTTACATAGGGGTGAAAGGGTTAAACACATATTCGTTATCGGTATATTGCATGCCGACCAATAAATAAATACAAAAGTGTTTTTTTCTACTAATGATGATAAAGGTCAATGTTTGACATTAAAAGACTGTGACCATTTAAAACTGTACTATTCTGTTTCAGACACTCCTGAGGAGGCTAAGGATCTGATTGCAGTTAATGAAGTCAAGTTCAACGTGTGGGATGACACCTTTACCCATCACACCCTCATGTATGAGCTCACTGACCAGCGGCCAAACAAGGACACGTTCCTTGTCATCCGCAGGGGTCAGTCTTTCCAGATGACCATTACCTGTGATAGGCCTTACGACCCGGAGAGGGATGAGCTAAAGCTTATCTTTCAAACAGGTATGAGGCTTTGACGATAGAAAAGAAAGTAATAAAGGACCACTTATTTATATTCTCCCTCATTATATTCGTCTGAAAATAAATCAATTAAATTCAAATGATAACACAAGACATAAATGGGATTATAGCTCGTTACGGTGATGACAACTAACTGGAAAGAGCGCACCTAGCACATGCTCCCTATATATACCCTACACCACGTGACATCCACCCGACACGTCCTCACCCGAATACTTAAAGAAACAACCAAAGTTAATTTCATGTATGTATAGAAAGAGAAAGAACCACTCTAAAGGTAAGAAGGAAGTAGAGGACCTCATAGTTAGAAAGGATAAATAAGGGACTTGTAAGTTCTCAATAACAATTTCAGGAACTACAGCCTTCACTCCATCCCTTGTCTGTCCCACAGCTAGGGAAAAGAACTAAGTAAGAGCACAGCTGTTAATTAACCCTTTCACCCCTATGTAACTTTAGTAGCCTCTACCATACATTGATATGGATGAGTCCATTATGGTCTACAGTGGTGAAAGGGTTAAAAGTTGAGAATTTAGTTTTCCAAAATAAACATCACGATGCTATCATTGTTGTTATGCATATTTTCAATAACCTTCATTGTATATTTATATGTTCCCCAAGCCTTGGTTTTCTAATCTTCTTTATACACTGAATTTATAAATGTTGATAGTTAAGGATGCAAATTAACTCCCTTTTGTCACATGATCGAAAAAGATTTCCCTGAAATATATATATAACGTTTCCTCTAAAATTATGTTTCGATTAGAATCAAGTTTCCTCTAAAATAACATAGAAATAACAACATCCACAGTTCTGTTATATAGACCTGTATACAGTTAAAGTATGGGGTTGAGGGATATAGCAAGTTTCTGGTGTCCCGAGACCAGGTCTATAAATAGGCATGGTCAAGCTTAAGGGACACCAGAAACTTGCTATATCCCTCAACCCCATACTTTAACCATTTTATTATACCGATACACACTGGAGAGATAGTTTTAACTAGAAAATATTTGTAAATCATAAGCTGTATAGCTTCACGTTGCAACTACCCTTGATGGCAATAGAGCCAAATGCTTCAGAGTTCGGTAGCAAGCTCCGCCCACCTCGCGCGTCACTTCAGAGTTTGGTAGCAAGCTCCGCCGACCTCGTGCGTCGCCTCCGAGTTCGGTAACAAGCTCCGCCCACCTCTCGCCCGAATGGCTTGGCGGAAACACTCGAGTGTAGGTGTGTTTTAGTTCCCAGACTAACACACAGGACTAAAACACAGTCAGGCAAAAGTGGGGATATATTCGACTTAACCAATTACTTTTATATAGAGTAGATAAAGTAGAGGTATAATAATATGCTCTAACCATAGGTGACCAGCCGATGCCAACTAAAGGAACACTTGTGGAGATAGTCCTGTCCGATGCTGACCTTCCTAAGCAGTGGGGTGCCAAGATAGTCAAGTGCTCCGATAATGACGTTCAACTGCTGGTCATGTCACCACCAGTCTGTCCAATAGGTCACTGGAATGTCAAGGTCAGGGCTGTAAAGAAAGGAGGAGGAGGAGAATCACGCAGAATTTCTCAAGTCTACACTCACCCCAAACCTATCTACATCCTGTTTAACCCCTGGTGTAAAGGTAAATGTTTTTTTGTCCCTTCCATTCCTCATGTACATGTTTAACACCTAATGTAAAGGTACACCTGTGTATGACACGTTTAACACCTGATGTAAAGGTACACCTGTGTATGTCATGTATAACACCTAATGTAAAGGTACACCTGTGTATGACACGTTTCACACCTGATGTAAAGGTACACCTGTGTATGTCATATTTAACACCTGATGTAAAGGTACACCTGGGTATGTCACGTTTAATACCTGATGAAAAGGTACACCTGTTTATGTCAAATTTAACACCTGATGTAAAGGTACACCTGTGTATGTCACGTTTAACACCTGATGTAAAGGTACACCTGTGTATGTCATATTTAACACCTGATGTAAAGGTACACCTGTGTATGTCATGTTTAACACCTGATGTAAAGGTACACCTGTTTATGTCATGTTTAACACCTGATGTAAAGGTACACCTAGCTGTGTATGTCATGTTTAACACCTGATGTAAATGTACACCTTTGTATGTCATGTTAAATACCTGATGTAAAGGTACACCTGTTTATGTCATGTTTAATACCTGATGAAAAGGTACACCTGTGTATGTCATGTATAACACCTAATGTAAAGGTACACCTGTGTATGTCATGTTTAACACCTAATGTAAAGGTACACCTGTGTATGTCATGTTTAACATCTGATGTAAAGGTACACCTGTGTATGTCATGTTTAAAACCTGATGTAAAGGTACACCTGTTTATGTCATGTTTAACACCTGATGTAAAGGTACACCTGTGTATGTCATGTTTAACACCTGATGTAAATGTACACCTTTGTATGTCATGTTTAATACCTGATGTAAAGGTACACCTGTTTATGTCATGTTTAATACCTGATGAAAAGGTACACCTGTGTATGTCACATTTAGCACCTGATGTAAAGGTACACCTGTGTATGTCACGTTTAACACCTGATGTAAAGGTACACCTGTGTTTGTCACGTTTAACACCTGATGTAAAGGTACACCTTTGTATATCATGTTTATCACCTGATGTAAAGGTACACCTGTGTTTGTCACGTTTAACACCTGATGTAAAGGTACACCTTTGTATATCATGTTTATCACCTGATGTAAAGGTACACCTGTGTTTGTCACGTTTAACACCTGATGTAAAGGTACACCTTTGTATATCATGTTTATCACCTGATGTAAAGGTACACCTGTGTTTGTCACGTTTAACACCTGATGTAAAGGTACACCTTTGTATATCATGTTTATCACCTGATGTAAAGGTACACCTGTGTTTGTCACGTTTAACACCTGATGTAAAGGTACACCTTTGTATATCATGTTTATCACCTGATGTAAAGGTACACCTGTGTTTGTCACGTTTAACACCTGATGTAAAGGTACACCTTTGTATATCATACTTAAAGTGTTACATTTTGTAATTAAATAAGTGAAATTGATTTTTTTTACTCAGATGACCAGGTATATCTCCATGACGATGGTCTACTGGATGAGTATGTCCTAAACGACACAGGCAAAATCTTTGTTGGTGTTGCTAAGTCTATTGGAGTGCGACCTTGGAATTTCGCACAGGTAACTAAGTTTGATGTCAGAATTGTTTTTGGAGTTTTAGACAGGCTTGTTTGATGGTAAGGATGACTTTGTAGCGTTTGATGGGTCAGTATGATGTCAGGAATTACCTTGCTATTTTCAACAATTAAGTTTGATGCCCTTTTGAAATAATTATCTCCGATAGAGAACAATGGTATGTGTTTTAGTTTAATATATGCCATAGTGTACAGTAAATGTAAAACATGAAGATGGTAATGTTCGGTGTACTGTTGTAGTTTGAGGACCCTGTGTTGGACTGTGTCCTTAGCATACTAGACTGGAAAGGATTCCCAGCATCTAGCCGAGGTGACCCTATCAAGGTTGTACGCAAGCTCACGGCACTGGTAAGGCACAAACTGTATGCTTAAAATCTTTTACCATTCACAGGTGAAATCCATATTCGGCAGTGTCAATATTGCCCTTACAAGTGATTCCTATATATGGCATGTTATATACTTGTATTTGCTGTCATGATAAAAACGTCTTCGTTACAGAGGACTATAAAAAGGTTCCCGGTGTAGAAGTCATTTCCTTCCCCGTCTGAAAGTTTCCCTGGGGAAGAAATAGGCTAGCTGATTCTGTCCCCCCTCAGTTAGTTTCCCCCCCCCCCATAGCATTATTTTTTCCCCGGAGGAAGAAATCTGCTAGTTAATGCCACCCCCCACCCCCCACCCTCGTAGTGTTTGTTAATGGGGGATATTGGTTACTAGCCAATACTTTCCCTACTCTGTATTCGTTATTAGGGGATTAGGGGGGAAGCTATTGACTAGCTGATTTTTTCCCCGGGGAAACTTTCAGCGGAGGGGAAAGAAGTGGCTGTTACACCTGATACAATATTGCCACTGTCAATGTATGTATATATAACAGTTGCTCTTAACCACATGCCAAAAAATTATGTGATAGAATTGTAACAAAGACTAACAGTTTGTTTACATTTCGTACAGGTAAACTCCTCCGACGACAATGGCATCCTAACAGGTAATTGGTCAGGTAACTATGAGGGAGGAAAAAAGCCAACATCCTGGACAGGAAGTCAGGCCATCATTGAGGAGTACTACAAGACTAAGTCACCGGTCAAGTACGGTCAGTGCTGGGTGTTCTCTGCAGTACTGACCACATGTAAGTACCTGTTAGATAGCATTGGCATGTGTACATCTGTAGTTCTCCAAAGTACCGTCAACTTTACTTGATTTGGTAGAGGATACTATGGTCCCCTATTTTGCATCTGTCTGTCATTCCATCAGCAGTTTTGTTCCTTCGAACTATTCTAACCTCAACTTCACCAAAGATCATGAAGAGTTCTTTTTACACAACCAATAACATTTTCTATGTGACGTTTTGATGATAAGTAGGATATGTACACTGTCACCTTCATCAGACAAATGACCAATGAAGCATATGCACACAAAGGTGTAAAATGTGTACGAGTTGTCCACAAAATTTGATGTCGATTCGACTACCCTGTAAGCGTATGTACAATAGTTGTTATATATGTACTGAAATGACTCGATTTAGCTGCGCTTTGTTTAATACTTGGTCATAGATGTGCGAGAGTCTTTGAGCCCCCTCATCTCGATTTAGAACTGGCCCACTGCGGAGTAACCAGATGGCTTCCTTTATCTGCCGCTTGAACAGATTGCTCTCTGTGTCCAAAACTTTGGAGTTATCCTAGTCAATCACATGATTTTTCTGTGTGGTATGATCTGTGATTGCCGATTAATTTATCTGGGACTTCGACTGCTTCCTAAATTCACCAGATCAGAAAGGAAGCAGTCGGAGTCCCAGATAAATAAATCGGCATAGAAATTTTATTGGTTGTGTAAAAAGAACTCTTCATAATCAATGCTTACCAACCTGAAGAAAATGTTTAGAAATATTCACCTAAGGTCAATGTCATTTTCTTCAATCGTATCCTTTGAATATATATGAAACATTAATGAATTCTAAGTTAGGTACTGTCTCAATGACAAAATTATAACATCATGATATAATATTTACCCTAGCTTACATGTCAATTACGTGCTGCAGTCTGATTTAACTATAATAGTTGATTAATGTACACATCAGGAATCAGGGTACTAATTAAGACTCCATTTTTGATGAGATGCTGGCTTTACAGTGTTCCTGACGACAGTTATGTCTTGTTTAGGTTGTCGAGCGCTAGGCTTGCCTACAAGGAGTGTCACCAACTTTGCTTCAGCCCATGACACAGATGTCTCCATCTCCATAGATTACCACTTCGACAGCGAGGGAAACCCATTGAAGGAGTACAACAATGACTCTGTATGGTAATTAGTATAGGAATTATCATAAGTAGGAGGTGCCTTTGGAGACACCCAAAAATGGAAAGTGTAAGAAAGAAATAAGAAAAAAATAAGATAGCACTTTGGATATAAGGCCAAATTAGATCTTTTTGATGTTTCCTTATATGTATAAGCACAGACTGAAACCCCAATTCTGCAGGAGCGTTGCATAACTCACCTCATGTAATAATAAACCTTATAATACAGCCAAGGACCACACATAACTCACCTCATGTAATCATATACCCTAAATCAGCTGAGGACCACTCATAACTCACCTCATGTAATCATATCCCCTAAATCAGGCGAGGACTAAACATAACTCCCCTCATGTAATTATATACCCTAAATCAGCCAAGGACCACACATAACTCAGTTCATGTAATCATATACCCTAAATCAGACGAGGACCACACATAACTCACCTCATATAATCATAAACCCTAAATCAGCCAAGGACCACACATAACTCAGTGCATGTAATCATATACCCTAAATCAGCCAAGGAACACACATAACTTACCTCACGTAATCATATACCCTAAATCAGCCAAGGAACACACATAACTCACCTCACGTAATCATATACCCTAAATCAGCCAAGGACCCCACATAACTCACCTCATGTATCTAATCATATACCTTAAATCACGGGAGAACCACACATAACTCAACTCAGGTAATCATATACCCTAAATCAGCCGAGGATCACACATAACTCACCTCATGTAATCATAAACCCTAAATCAGATGAGGACCACACATAACTCACCTCATATAATCATAAACCCTAAATCAGCCAAGGACCACACATAACTCAGTTCATGTAATCATATACCCTAAATCAGGGGAGAACCACCCATAACTCAACTCATGTAATCATATCCCCTAAATCAGGGGAGAACCACACATAACTCAACTCAGGTAATCATATACCCTAAATCAGCCGAGGAGCACACATAACTCACCTCATGTAATCATATACCTCCTTATATGTATAAGCACAGACTGAAACCCCAATTCTGCAGGAGCGTTCCATAACTCACCTCATGTAATAATAAACCTTATAATACAGCCAAGGACCATACATAACTCACCTCATGTAATCATATACCTCCTTATATGTATAAGCACAGACTGAAACCCCAATTCTGCAGGAGCGTTCCATAACTCACCTCATGTAATAATAAACCTTATAATACAGCCAAGGACCACAAATAACTCACCTCATGTAATCATATACCTCCTTATATGTATAAGCACAGACTGAAACCCCAATTCTGCAGGAGCGTTGCATAACTCACCTCATGTAATAATAAACCTTATAATACAGCCAAGGACCACAAATAACTCACCTCATGTAATCATATACCTCCTTATATGTATAAGCACAGACTGAAACCCCAATTCTGCAGGAGCGTTGCATAACTCACCTCATGTAATAATAAACCTTATAATACAGCCAAGGACCACAAATAACTCACCTCATGTAATCATATATCCTAAATCAGCCAAGGACCCCACATAACTCACCTCATGTATCTAATCATATACCTTAAATCACGGGAGAACCACACATAACTCAACTCAGGTAATCATATACCCTAAATCAGCCGAGGACCACTCATAACTCACCTCATGTAATCATATACACTCACCTCATGTAATCATACACCCTAAATCAGCCAAGGAACACACATAACTTACCTCACGTCATCATATACCCTAAATCAGCTGAGGACCACTCATAACTCACCTCATGTAATCATATCCCCTAAATCAGCCGAGGACCACACATACCTCACCTCATGTAATCATATTCCCTAAATCAGCTGAGGACCACACATAACTCACCTCATATAATCATAAACCCTAAATCAGCCAAGGACCACACATAACTCAGTGCATGTAATCATATACCCTAAATCAGCCAAGGAACACACATAACTTACCTCACGTAATCATATACCCTAAATCAGCTGAGGACCACTCATAACTCACCTCATGTAATCATATACCCTAAATCAAACGAGGACCACACATAACTCGACTCATGTAATCATATACCCTAAATCAAATGAGGACCACACATAACTCACCTCATGTAATGATATACCCTAAATCAGCCGAGGACCCCACATAACTCACCTCATGTAATCATATACCCTAAATCAAATGAGGACCACACATAACTCAACTCATGTAATCATATACACTAAATCAGATGAGAACCACACATACCTCACCTCATGTAATCATATACCCTAAATCAGCTGAGGACCATGCACACATAACTCACCTCATGTAATTATATACCCTAAATCAGCCAAGGACCACACATAACTCACCTCATGTAATCATATACCCTAAATCAGGCGAGGACTAAACATACCTCACCTCATGTAATTATATACCCTAAATCAGGCGAGGACCACATAACTCACCTCATGTAATCATATCCCCTAAATCAGCCGAGGACCACACATAACTCACCTCAAGTAATCATATACCCTAAATCAGCCGAGGACCACTCATAACTCACCTCATGTAATCATATACCCTAAATCAGGCGAGGACCACATAACTCCCCTCATGTAATCATATCCCCTAAATCAGCCGAGGACCACACATAACTCGCCTCATGTAATCATATACCCTAAATCAGATGAGGACCACACATAACTCACGTCATGTAATCATAAACCCTAAATCAGGGGAGAACCGCACATAAATCAACTCATGTAATCATATACCCTATACCCTAAATCAGATGAGGACCACACATAACTCACGTCATGTAATCATAAACCCTAAATCAGGGGAGAACCGCACATAAATCAACTCATGTAATCATATACCCTATACCCTAAATCAGATGAGGACCACACATAACTCACGTCATGTAATCATAAACCCTAAATCAGGGGAGAACCTCACATAAATCAACTCATGTAATCATATACCCTATACCCTAAATCAGATGAGGACCACACATAACTCACGTCATGTAATCATAAACCCTAAATCAGGGGAGAACCTCACATAAATCAACTCATGTAATCATATACCCTAAATCAGCCGAGGACAACACATAACTCACCTCATGTAATCATATACCCTAAATCAGGCGAGGACCACATAACTCCCCTCATGTAATCATATCCCCTAAATCAGCCGAGGACCACACATAACTCACCTCAAGTAATCATATACCCTAAATCAGCCGAGGACCACACATAACTCGCCTCATGTAATCATATACCCTAAATCAGATGAGGACCACACATAACTCACGTCATGTAATCATAAACCCTAAATCAGGGGAGAACCACACATAAATCAACTCATGTAATCATATACCCTAAATCAGGCGAGGACTAAACATAACTCACCTCATGTAATTATATACCCTAAATCAGGCGAGGACCACATAACTCACCTCATGTAATCATATACCCTAAATCAGGCGAGGACTAAACATAACTCACCTCATGTAATTATATACCCTAAATCAGCCAAGGACCACACATAACTCACCTCATGTAATCATATACCCTAAATCAGGCGGGGACCCCACATAGCTCAACTCATGTAATCATAAACCCTAAATCAGATGAGGACCACACATAACTCACCTCATATAATCATAAACCCTAAATCAGGCGAGGACCGGACCACACATAACTCAACTCATGTAATAATATACCCTAATTAAGGCGAGGACCACACATAACTCACCTCATGTAATCATATACCCTAAATCAGGCGAGGACCCCCACATTAAAGTCACCTCATACAATCATATATATTTCCACCATGATTCAGCTGGGGACCATATAAGTCACCTCATATCATTATGCAGTAGACTTCAGCAGGCCAATTCTCCCCTGACCAGGAAGGGAGGTTATTCCTATATCCCAATCTATATATATAGCTTATAACAATGGGGGGGTGGAGACCCAACGTCCCTGCAAGGAAGTCAGATCCACAGTGGCGGTAGGGATCCTGGGGTGGATACCTTAATGGTATTCAGCAGTGCTCATCAGGAAAAGCAGAGCAAATGAAAATAGAAATGATGAGCAACAACACCACTGGATCCGGTACAAAGTAAATCAAACATTACATTTTGTACCGGATTCAGTGGTGTTGCTGCTCATTATTTCTATTTTCAAATATATAGCTAGGTACAATTCATAATTTGACGATAACAATCATTTCCTATCCTAGTTCATTAAGTTGTGAGTAGAAACAATGCCTGTTGTAAAGTTATAAACCTATCGTATGTAGTAAAGAAAGACATATTCCATCTTTTCGTATTGCAGAGTTATCTTCTCTTGTGAGCAAGTATTGATTGTTACGTCATTGGTTTGTGAGAGTAACGCCATCAATTTTTGAGAAAGCGATGTAATTTTCTCACAAAAACCAATGACGTAACAATCAATACCTGCTCACAAGAGAAGATAACTCTGCAATACACAAAGACGGAATAGAGTCGAAACACATTACAATGGCACTTATAAATTTTGGTTCACGACATACAAAATGCTTACAATTCTGCTTAGGAACTTCCATGTGTGGAATGATGTGTGGATGGCGCGTCCCGACCTTAAAGACCAGGAATACGGAGGCTGGCAGGCATGTGATGCCACTCCTCAGGAGAGCAGTGACGGTAATGACCTCAACAGTACTGGTTTTCAGCAGAATATAATTCTCATTGATTATTTTTATCTTCCCTTGTAATTTTGGTTTATTTGGTTTACATTATAAACATAGTTTTTTACAGAAAGTAACTTGTGTACTGCAGTAGGACGAGGAATAGTGATAAAGATAGTGTGCCGTCGAACCATCGACCCTTGACAATTCTAGTTAACAATTTGATAAAAACCTACCATAACCAACAACAGAATAAAGTATCTGTATGAAGTATATGTAGACAGTGATAGAACCTGTTTATAAGGACCAGTGCTTCACACCACAGGGCTTTACTGCTGTGGACCCTGCCCTCTGTTGGCCATCAAAAAAGGGGACGTCACTGTGCCTTATGACGGACGCTTTATCTTTGCCGAGGTGAATGCAGACAAAGTTTACTGGCAGATTTCGGAAAATCAAGTCAAGAAAATGCAGGTCAATTGTGACGGGTAAGTTAAGTGTTTATTTGCTTACTATCCAGGTTTTTCATATACCGGTAATGCAAAACATATTCCTATAATATATTACACATGTGATGTAAATAAATAAAACATTTCACACACACAACTTCAGCTTTGACCCAATTCATACATAATAATGATAGTCATTTTTGTTAATTCTTTTTAAAAGATATAACTTGAAATTTCTGTTTAGAAAAAAATGAGAGTTTAGAAAATGCAGTGTGGGCAAACTGAAACAGACAGCTAGAAAATGAGAAAATACACAGAAAGACACAAACTTTTGAACGAACAGACAGAAAAAGATCTTTCACACTACTTTTGCATTACATGTAGTTCAAGTTACCTTTGTTACAAAATGATTTCTTTTTCATTTAGCAACATCGATAACATCAGTTTTTACATAACTCAGGTGACCGTTAAGGCCCATGGGCCTCTTGTTTAACTTGGGTTTCTCTCCTCTGTAATCTCTGAAGGACATGCAGGTATCAGTCTAGTGATTGGTTAGTTTTTTTATACCTGAACCCAATTAAATAACTAACCTTGTGCCTTTGATTTTGTCATCACACAAGCGCAGCCAGTGGAATCTCAAGGATGATCTCAATCAAATGCATATGACTTTCAAATAGACAGTACATGTCATGCCCCACGTGTTGACGTCATCATTATTATTATGTCATAACTGTAACGTTGGATACTGACCCTCCATGAAAGAGACCTGTTTTATTCATTGAACAAACATAAATTTTGCATGCACTATATAACGAAGTATTTCAATAAGCCTTTTTTGATTTCTATGAAAATGGAAATTCCTCAAAAATGGTATTTAAAGGGGCTGGTCGGGGGGAAAATTACAAAATAAATGGGTCTAAATGCGTTCTCTGGCCTTCCAATAGTTATACCACGGCAATATGTCTGGTCGAGTTCTGCTTGCAATGTCCAGTTTTGACCACTGAAATCTCGGGGAAACCCCGCGTAAATTTAGTGCAGATCTATTTATATATGTCACGTGGTTGTTTCGAAAGTGAGGCAGTGATAACAACAATAGCACGCCGTCATGTGCTATGTCGGATTCAACTAGCGGACAAGACAGCAATACTATACGTAAATAATTGTTTTCAAAGGTCATGTATGATGCAAGTGTAGCATTCCTACCTATATGTTGTTGTTATATATATTGGTATTAATACCTCGTGCCTGTCATGACTTTTGCATGCATCTTTTTCTTTCGCCGCGATGTTTACATTTGGCCTTGTTGATGACGCGCGTGCGGTAAAATTACATCACTGATCTGGGTCAATTGAGAGTTTTAGACTGTCAGGTGACAATTTTGGATTTCTTTAATATAATTATATTTTTTACTCTTAGGGAGTGAATTTCAGCAAAATTTGAATCGGTATATTTCATAAGAAGGTATTTTAAACATGTGTATGCCATTTTAGCAAATATGACATTTTTTCCCCGACCAGCCCCTTTAAGTATTGGACTTTGTTGATGATGTTTATTTGCAAAGCTGTGCTATTCATTTAGTCTGTAAATGCCCTATCAGCACAGTCCATTGCTTATATATATAACTGCATCAATTTTTGATATAAAATATTTTTGCATATGGAAAAATATTTTTGGTAATGCAAAATTGTAATTTTTGCTGATGCACAAATAATGTTGGGTAAGCACTTTAAGTTAAAGTATGGAATAATTTATTTGTTTAGGTATTCAATATTATTTGTGCTTACATGAAAACATTTAATTGTGAACACTTCCCACACCATACCACTGTAGGTGATATTGTTGGAGTCACGGTAGTCTAGTGATAGGATGCTGGGCTCGTTACCGATAGGTTGCGGGTTCGAGTCAAGGCACAACACTGTGTTGTTTCTTTGAGCAAGATACTTTACTCCGCTTGTTCCAGTCTACTCAGCTGTAAATGAGTACGTGGTTGGGCTGTGCTGGAATTGTTGAACGCTAGCTGTTAGCGCTGAAATTGCAGCATCGACTGTATGCTCCCCAGGGAGTTGAGAAAGATATTGGATGGTTGCAAAGGATAAAAAAAACAGGAATAATAATTTGTGAAACACTTTGAGACGACCTACAAACTAGGTTGTGATACAGATGTATATAAGAACCTCAAATTATTATTTTCAATAATTTTTGTATTTGACCTATATGTATTATACTGGAGTGCAATGGTTGACGTGAAACTGTTTGATATGATATACAGTTTTGGATCTATTAGTTGACGCAGAAATGTTTGTCATTATATACAGTGTCGGCCAGAACCTCAGTACCCTGAGGCCCAAGTGTCTACCTGCCCAGACTACCGAAAGGTGGCCACCATGCAGTGACAAACGCTGGGAAAACGTCACAGACCAGTACAAATTCACAGAAGGTACTTGATTAATGTAATAAGTTTGTAAATATCAATACACTAGCATCTATATTAATATAGCACTAATGTAATAAGTTTGTAAATATCAATTCACTAGCATCTATATTAATATAGCATTCAATCTCTATACAACAGGAAATGTGGACTGTCATTGTTGGTTATTTCTTTGATTTTTACCATTTATCTACATGGCTAAATGTGTAAACGTCATGAAGTTACAATATTGTCAACAAAATTTACTTTAAGAATTAAAATTATCTACAAAATGACTTCTTTTCACTAGTAACTGCACACATATAGAAAAAACACCAAAGACTAATTAAATCTCTCTAGTACTTTCGCCAGTCTTGGGGGTCTTCATGCAATTTACATTTATTTGAATTGTGACGTCATAAATAAAGCACACATACTTAAACATCAAAAATAATGATGTTATAAAGCACACATACTTAAACATCAAAAATAATGATGTTATAAGCAAAGTGAATAAATGGGGACGTCTTTGAATTGTGACGTCTTAACCCTTTCAACCCTATGAAACTTTAGTAGACTCTACCATGCATTGATCTGGATGAGTCCATTATGGTCTACAGGTGAAAGGGTTGAAGTTACTACAATAAATGTACTTATATGGGAAAAGAAAGGGAGCATATTAGAAATTCTCAAATGAATGCATCATTCAAGAGTCAATGTTAAAACCACCTGATAGTGAATAAATATCCATCTCAGATTTAGTGTTTGGTGTTTCTATTTCTACTTTTAAATTATGTATATATGTTGACATTAACCAAATGCCAATAGAAAGCAGTACTGTCTTCAACACTTTTTATTAGTCCCTCTCTTGATAACTGAAACTTTTATATTTTATTCTGAGTGTTTTTGTGGCACCCAATATTTTTATGATCAAAGCCCTAAAACTTCAATAAGATATCAAAGATCAGGGCCCGTATTCATGAAACTGTTCTCATGCTCAAGCATAGATTTTGTGCTCAAGCCTAAATTCTTGTTCCTGTCATAAATTATTCAAAAAATCTTACTTTGTCAATAATTTGGGGGGAAAAAGGAGAAAAATTAAAGCAGAATACTGTTTTCAATGTTTACAATTGACTTTTTGATTGTTTGTCATGATTGAAGTGAGTAACAAGAAACATAGTTTTAGCACAGAATCCATGCTTGAGCATGAGAACGGTTTCATGAATACGGGCCCAGATAATTACTTTGTCAATTGGTGAAGAATATGATGTGATGAGACTCTTAAAATTTCTTTACTTTCCGGTCTTAAAGTCAAAATGAAAAAATGAAGAAAATTCTTAAAGCCATACGACAGCTGAAAATCTCATCAGTCCTTATGCAGTACGTACTCCTGATTATCATGAATTAATCAACTTTTATAATGAACTTAAACCTTTGTGTTATTAAGGTACTGGAGCAGAGAGGGCTGCAGTGATGACTGCTAACATGGCAGGAATCTTGGCTGGTCTGTATGAGCAACCTATGGAAGAAAGTAAGGTAAGTCTTTCCTTTAATGCAGTCAGTGTTTCTGTTGACGATTTTATCCTGGTCCATAGGTTCTCTCTCCTTACCATGGGCCCTAGCTTTAGTCGGGGCTAGAACTTAGTCCTACCCTGAATGTTATCTGTCCACTGAACATTTTAGTTTAAACACATAGAGAGAGACAGAGAGAGAGAGAGAAAGACAGAGAGAGAGAGAGAGAGAGACAGAGAGAGAGACAGAGAGAGAGAGACAGAGAGACGGACAGAGAGAGACAGACAGACAGAGAGAGAGATTATATCCTGGTCCATAGGTTCTCTCCCCTTACCATGGGCCCTAGCTTTAGTCAGGGCTAGAACTTAGTCCTACACTGACTGTTATCTGTCCACTGACCATTTTAGTTTAAACAGAGAGAGAGAGACAGAGAGACAGAGTAACCATTGTTCTTGACCTAATGAAATTGGTTAGGGTGAGGATTTCATCCTGTCGTAAAAGTTACCTCCCCTTATGATGGTTCTCATCATGGTTAGATACAAGCAGTGTTTAAATTCACTCGATGATCATAGCTCCTTACATTTAACAGGTGAATGTCAGTATTTCTTCATAATAAAACATTACCTACAGCATGTTAATTCTGATGACTTTCTGTTAGAAACTGTTATTCATGGTTGGTATGTGGGCTACATGTCTACTGCTGTTAAACTCATTCACCCCTGAAGACACATTTGAACTCTTCCAATTCAAAGGTTGGAATAGTCCATTAAGAAATTTCAGGGGTGGATGAGTTAATAAACCAAACTGATTCCAAATTAAACCTATGATCCCTTTTGTTTAGCTGTGACATTGTTGAATCAGAAAACACGTCAAGTATACCTATATAAGAGGTTTCTAATAATTAGGTCTAAACCTATTTTTGGGATAGAAAGGTGGTCAGTTGGTGCAGTGACTTTCCTGATTCACCAAGTTGGCCGGGGTTTGATTCCTTGTATGGGGTCACCTGATTTTCTCTGTGTACTCTGGTTTCTTCCCGCATTACCCCCCTAAAATCTGGGCAAGCAAGAGTGATACATATAAATTGAAAAAATAGTTTTGGAATTTTTGTAAAATACAGTTCATATTGTACTGTAGGTCTTTACCTAAAATGTTCTACTAGTAGTCTGATAGCACCCACTGATAGCTGGTGTACTAAATAGTTGGTAAATCTATGAACAGAACATCTTCCTATCGCATCACACCATAACGTCCTGTGCTATCCAGTGAATATACCCATGTCATATTTGTTTGCGTATTAACCCATGTAATATGACCTATCAGCCCTACAGTGATCGGTTGTAAGTTTCAATTGTTTCAATTGTGACCTCATGCCAAGGACAAGTACATGACGTCACAGACTTACGCACTGGAGTAAAAATGGCGTCGTTTTACATTTCAAGGTTGCATGAAAATTGTCGTTTTACACAAATAAATGCCACAAAACTTGATTATGTAATAAAAAGGATCTTATACTCATTTTCATTTCATATGAAATTTATGAAACAAACTTTTCATTTTAGCTCGCCAGAGGCTCGCTAAATTGAAAAATTCTTAGACTCGTTTCATATATCTCATATGAAATGGAAACTCATGTAGGATCCTATACATATTGTGTATTCTAGGATGTCTCTGTGAAGGTGGTAGACAAGAAACAAGGCAATTATGGAGATGATCTTGTAGCCGAGGTTGTGTTTGAGAATATGTCCAAGGAGGACCGTACTGTCAGTGGAACATTTAGTCTTCAGAGTTACTACTCCACAGGAGTGTTTGCTCATCAAGTCAGGTCGGAGAAGATCAACATCACACTTAACCCAGCAGAGCGTATGTGTACATGCATTCTCGGCCCGTATTCATGAAACCGTTCTCATGCTCAAGCATGGATTTTGTGCTCAAGCCCAATTTCTTGTTTACGTTTTAAATTTATAAACAAGCCTTATTTCGTCAATGATTTGGTAAAAAATTGAAGAGACTTAAGACAAAATACTGTTATCAATGTTTACATTTGACTTTTTGATCATTTGACATGAATTAATAAGAGTTTCAAGAAAGTTGGTTTGAGCACAAAATCCATGCTTGAGCATGAGAACTGTTACATGAATACGGGCCCAGGTCCTCAGCTCACATGAATTTGATGTACCACTAAACTGGTACAATCTGTTGTCCTCCCTGATTTGTAAACTTCACTTTAAACAACTTCTCAAGAAAGTACAATCAAATTTGGTAGGAAGCACTTGTATTCGTAAGTGATATTGGTTCAGATATGTGAAAAATAACACTGCAGGTAAATTTCATTACAACATACTTTATTCTAGATGGTATATGAAAGGGATTGAACAACAGGCTATGCCTATATCAGTTCTCTCCTGTAAGAGATGCACGAAGAAATGCATTTATATGTATTAATATTATAATTTATAGTAAAATGAAAAATTGGAAGCATCTTGCATACTGATATCACTGTGCAAGTCAGTGGTACAGGGGAGATAACTCTTTACCATAAAGTGCAGAGATGTTGCATTTATACAAAATATTCATTTTTTGCTTGCTTAAACCATGTTACTACAGAGGTGTCCAAGAAGATGTATATCGAATTTGAGGAGTATAACAAGAAGACCATTGAGGGCTGCTACTTTAAAACATTGTGTGTCTGTACGGTGAAGGAGACAAATCAATCAGCTTCGTTGGACGACGACTTCCGACTTATCAAACCTGACCTAGAGTTAGAGGTGAGACTGTATAGGTTATTAACCAATGTTTGTGTAATCACATAAAGGGGGGTGGAGACACAACGACCTAGATAACTGAAGTTTCTTCAATTTCTTGGTCGATTAAGTACTATGGATACCACATCGGTATACAGAGTTCACTTCTTGTAGTGAGTAAAAATCCAGGAATAAGTGCGAACAACACGGCCAATCTATTCCAAACGTCAACATTTACATGTTTGGTCCTCTGATTTGCCGTGTTGTTCACACTTATTCCTGAATGTTCGTATAAGATTGGGGTTTATTTTGTACCATAAGAAGCAGCAATCTCATTTCACCATCAGGTAATGTCATATTATAAAACCAAATATTAAAGTTTAATTTTTCTAAAATGAAAAATTACTTCGGAGGTGTGTTTTAATTTATTTATTGTTATTGTTAATTGTGCTCGGCTTTTCACCTGTGTAAAATGTAAAATTCACTATTTGCTGAAAGAATGCAGCAATTACTCAAAACATTATGACAAATTTAAATCACATTCAAACTCCAAACTAGCTATGACACTCTGAAGTTTATGCCAAGGGTCTAACTTTACATATATGAGCCAGTTTGCATCACATAAAAAGCCCTTCATCATCAGATGATAGTGGGCCATTCAAATCACCTTTTTCCGTCCTTAGACAATTCTTGTTGACGCTATTTCCAAGAAATTACCGGAGGTAATTTTCTCAAACTTGGCATGAAGGTTCCCTATGGTCCCATGTTACACATATCAAATTCTGGGACTGATCGTAAAACCAAGATGGCCAAAAGGCAGCCATCTTGAATTTTGAGAGTTTAAATTTGTTAGTTCTATTTCTCAGAGAATACTGAAAAGATCTTTCTAAAATTTTACTTAAAGTTTCAACATTATCCCAAGTTATGCATATCAAATTCTGGGACTGATCGTATAACCAAACCAAGATGGACAGCAGGTGGCCATCTTGAATTCTGAGAGTTAAAGTTTGTTAGCGCCGTTTCTCAGAAATCTTTCTCAAATTTTACAAGAAGGTCCCCCATGGTCCTTATAGTTATGCACACCTAATTTTGGGACTGATCTGAAAACTGAGATGGCCAACAGGTGGCTATTTTTAATTTTGATAATCAAAGTCTGTTAGCATTAATTCTCAGAAGGTATATGTGAGTCTAGTCGTAATATATATGACACCATTGCTTTTGTTGGTAATGAAATTAACAAGATAATCAAGCTGAAATGTATGTGTTTCTGACTGTTAATCAACCACTGGTATAAAACATACAGCTAGCAATTATGGTCATTAAAGAAAAAGAAACGGTTATGGAGTAATGTGATGTGGTGAGTAAAATAATCTAAAATATGACTAGCTGAAAAATTAATACGTTTGATTGTCGGAACAGGACATGAAAGTTAAGTATTTTTTTCTTAGTAAACAATGTATTATGATGTCGTGTAGGCCCCTGCGGAGGTCAAAGTGGGTGAAGCGTTCAAGGTGAAGGTGACATTCAAGAATCCTCTGCCAATCCTCCTGACTATTTGTAGTTTGGAGTTCGACGGACCAGGACTGCAGAAACCAAAAAACATCAAACAGAGGTAGACTCTCCATAAAGCTCCTATTCTTATTACATATCTATTGTAATTGTATGCTATGTGTATGTGTTGTACAATTTATTTGTAAATTTTATAGTTTTTAAGTTGAAGTTTGCTCTATACAGCTCGTCATTATGTACCCAGTGGTCATTTTTTTAGTTTAAACATATTTTATTGATCAAAATATTCAAAAGCTTCCGACAACAAGTTTTACAACTTATAATAGTCCTCTCCATAAACAGCATCTATATTTGCATATATTTTATAAATCAATATTCTTTGATAAGGTAACTATTTTGTACAACTGATAGAGGATGGTAATTGGAAGGTAGAGAGGTGGAAAGTTGGACATAATTAGGGTAGGGGATGGTGACTGGAAGGTAGGGAGGTGGAAAGTAGGACATAATTAGGGTAGGGGATGGTGAGGGTGGATCAGTCAAACCTAGTTGATATAAGTATATCACTAGCAAGTATAGTATACACGACTATAATGTCAGATATGTAATTGTTCTAACTTTGAGATACACCCATCCACAATTGAAATAGATCGCTGAATTTTAAGAAGTTATACACGTGTGTAAAAACTTGTAAGTGAATGTCCAATGAAAACTGACAACTGCCAAACAAGATATGTTCCAAATTAAAGTCAATATTTAACACATTCAAACTCTGGAACAGACTTTGTTGGTGAAAAGTTGAGACTCGGAAAAAAAGGTGATAAGCTTTCTCACAAACTTGCAGACTGGACTATGAACAAGGTTAATCCTGTATGTATCATATCTTAGAGAACTACATCAATGTCTAAGCTTAGTATACAAAATATTAGATTTATGATCACCAATACTAAGGTAGTAAGAAGAGATTGTACATTTGAAAATAAAGAGTTTTTGAAAGAATTTCAGGACGGCAAATATCATACTGAATTATCAAAAAAAAAAAGTCCAACTGTGGAGACTGGTCATTTTTCACTGAACATTTCATTTGTACTACTTAGGAGTTATGTAGGGAAGGGGGTCAAAGTTTATTATACTATAGGAAATTTTGTAATATTGATTTTTTTTCCCAGAAAATAACAAGAATCATATAAAAAAAAGTTTACTATACTCCTCATAATAAATATGTATCTCCCTAACAGCTGTCTGGGGTCAAAGTTTATCACATTGTAAATATATATTTCCCTAATTACAGGGGTCAAAGTTCACCTCATTGTAAATATATATGTTCCCTTAACTACAGGGGTCAAAGTTCACCTCATTGTAAATGTATATTTTCCTAGTTACAGGGGTCAAAGTTCACCTCATTGTAAATATATATTTCCCTAATTACAGGGGTCAAAGTTTACCTCATTGTAAATATATATTTCCCTAATTACAGGGGTCAAAGTATACCTCATTGTAAATATATATTTCCCTAATTACAGGGGTCAAAGTTCACCTCATTGTAAATAGATGTTCCCTTAACTACAGGGGTCAGGGTTTACCTCATTGTAGATATATATTTCCCTAATTACAGGGGTCAAAGTTCACCTCATTGTAAATATATATTTCCCTAATTACAGGGGTCAAAGATTACCTCATTGTAAATATATATTTCCCTAATTACAGCTCCGTTGAAGCTAAGAAGACCTTCACATATGAAATGGAAATGACCGCTGCCAAACCTGGCATCAGAACACTTGTTGCCAGCTTTGACTCGAAGGAGATTGTCGATATCAATGGCAGCTGTGAGATAGTGGTCAAGGACAAATAGAGGTCAAGGACAAGTGATATAAAGTTCAACTGATTTGAGGACATTTCCTAAACCTATTATATTGGTATTGCAATATAGCTTACTATAGCCTTGTTTTAATGCCTTGATGACAGTCCACATGTGATTCACATTGGGTGCTGTAATTAACGCTTCATGGATCACAAGAGATATACATATTTAATGTTGATTTTTAGTTACTAGTCTACCAAATATTTGTGTTTCACCCGCCTACCAAATATTCACTAATTTTAACATTGGATTTTGTGAATACATATTTCAAAAAGTAATTCACAAATTCATATGAATATATTTTAATTCACAAATCCAAGTGAATACATAGTAATCTACTAATTCAAGTGAATACGTAGTAATTCACCAATTCAAGTGCCCGATGTACATGATGATTTTTTGGAAGAAAGATAAAAAAAGTTTAACATGCTATTTCTTTAAGTTACAAGATTAAAAATCTTTCCTTAACATGCTGTGATATTTATCTTCTTTCCAAAAGGTTTCCACAATAAATAAAATACATATATTTGTCTCATCCATCTATGTCCAAGACAGAAATACTGAGGGTAAGAAGGCAGTTAGATGGTGTTGTAAGGAAGAGAAATCTTTCAGGTCATTTCCCATGATATTGTTGTAATTGTACCTTGTGAGAAACAAGTAATTGTAAGAAAGACCAAAATCTTTCTTGACATCTAATGATATTGTTGTGATTGAAATATGACATCCAATGACGTTGTATCAGCCATAGAAGCTGGTGGATTTCCACTGAACTTTACTGAAGATAACCATCTTTATATAGACAATCCCAAAAGGTAAAGATGGAGCAGGACATTATTAAAACAATGTGTTATGTAACGGAATAATTGTTTTTCATTATCATACTGAAATACGTCACAATCTCTTATTTTCTACCTTGACTGGATCACCATGAGACAATGGATCGTATAGTAGCTTTAATTGTGACGTCATAACAGTGTTACATATAGCAGTGTGGTCATAACAGTGTTACATATAGCAGTGACCTCATAACAGTGTTACATATAGCAGTGGCCTTATAACAGTGTTACATGATAGCAGTGACATCATAACAGTGTTACATATATCAGGGACGTCATAGCAGTGTTACATGATAGCAGTGAATTTGTAACAGTGTTACATATAGCAGTGACCTCATAACAGTGGTATATATAGCAGTGACCTCATAACAGTGTTACATATAGCAGTGACCTAATAACAGTGTTACATATAGCAGTGACCTCATAACAGTGTAACATGTTAGCAGTGACCTCATAACAGTGTTACATATAGCAGTGACCTAATAACAGTGTTACATATAGCAGTGCCCTCATAACAGTGTTACATATAGCAGTGACCTCATAACAGTGTAACATGATAGAAGTGACCTCATAACAGTGTTACATATAGCAGTGGCCTCATAACAGTGTTACATATAGCAGTGGCCTCATAACAGTGTTACATATAGCAGTGGCCTCATAACAGTGTTACATATAGCAGTGGCCTCATAACAGTGTTACATGATAGCAGTGACATCATAACAGTGTTACATATATCAGTGACGTCATAGCAGTGTTACATGATAGCAGTGAATTTGTAACAGTGTTACATATAGCAGTGACCTCATAACAGTGTAACATGATAGCAGTGACCTCATAACAGTGTTACATATATCAGTGACATCATAGCAGTGTTACATGATAGCAGTGAATTCGTAACAGTGTTACATATAGCAGTGACCTCATAACAGTGTTACATATTGCAGTGACGTCATAACAGTGTTACATATAGCAGTGACCTCATAACAGTGTAACATGATAGAAGTGACCTCATAACAGTGTTACATATAGCAGTGGCCTTATAACAGTGTTACATGATAGCAGTGACATCATAACAGTGTTACATATATCAGTGACGTCATAGCAGTGTTACATGATAGCAGTGAATTTGTAACAGTGTTACATATAGCAGTGACCTCATAACAGTGTAACATGATAGAAGTGACCTCATAACAGTGTTACATATAGCAGTGGTCTCGTAACAGTGTTACATATAGCAGTGGCCTCGTAACAGTGTTACATATAGCAGTGGCCTTGTAACAGTGTTACATATAGCAGTGGCCTCGTAACAGTGTTACATATAGCAGTGGCCTTGTAACAGTGTTACATATAGCAGTGGCCTCGTAACAGTGTTACATATAGCAGTGGTCTCGTAACAGTGTTACATATAGCAGTGGCCTCGTAACAGTGTTACATATAGCAGTGGCCTTGTAACAGTGTTACATATAGCAGTGGCCTCGTAACAGTGTTACATATAGCAGTGGTCTCGTAACAGTGTTACATATAGCAGTGACCTCGTAACAGTGTTACATATAGAAGTGACATCATAACAGTGTTACATATATAGCAGTGACTTTATAACAGTGTTACATATAGCAGTGACCTCATAACAGTGTTACATATAGCAGTGACATCATAACAGTGTTACATATAGCAGTGTGGTCATAACAGTGTTACATATAGCAGTGACGTCATAACAGTGTTACATATAGCTGTGACCTCATAACAGTGTTACATATAGCTGTGACCTCATAACAGTGTTATTTTTATTTGAACCTTGGACCTAAGATTGTTATAGTTTCTCTCTAACAACTGAGCTACCTGCTTCACAGATTAGTACCCTGGCCCAAATGTTTTAGTTTGTTTGTGTTTTACGTCCTTTTAACAGATATGGTTATTTAAGGAAGTGCCAGGTTTTGGTGGTGGAGAAAAGCAGGAGTTCTCAGAGAAAAATCACCGACCAATGGCCAGTACCTGGCAACTGCCCAAAGTAGGCCTCGAAACCCGCGACCCAGAGGTGGAGGGCTAGTGGAACATGTAGCAGACTGTCGGACGCCTTAACCACTTGGCCACCGTGACCCCAAAATGTACTAATGTTATATTGGAAATAAAATAAAGGGTAGGTTAAATTAAAGCTAGATAACAGTGGGACAGGGTTCCTTAGGGTCATAGGAGTGTATTGCTAAACGGAAATAGGAAGTACATCCCTAGTTGAAAATCCAATGTAGGGAGACAGTATCACAATTTCCGCATAATCTAATGTTTAATATTAAAGTGATGAATATTGTATGCTTATTATTGACAGAATAGTGTGTTCTTTCAATATTAAAGTATTGCAAAGCAATCCAGGCATTAATTCAGTTGTTTTTTAATCAATGAGTCACATGTGTCCATTTTTTTGTACTTCAGGAAACCGGCTACCTATTTCACTACTGTGAAGTTTTTCAAGAACGATAACTCTTGCATGCAATTACTATGTGTTATATGGGTGTATTATAAAATTTCAATTTTTAATCGTTTATAGATAATTAATTTTACACAATTTCAGCATTTATGAAATTGATACACATTAATGCAATATTTATCTATGTAAGTATCATTTTTATTGACATTATTTTGCAAAAAATTGTGTGTTTCAATATATTTTTTTCAAAATTCACTCCTTTTTACATAAATTTCCATTTAAAATCCTTAAAATTCTGACAACCTATATTTTTTTTGTGGCAGAAAATTGTTTTTGCTTCAGAGCAATATAACTATAAAATTTGAATAAATTCCACTGAGAAATGGCGACACAATCCTATTACCTTAAGTTTTTTCCAGATCAACCGACTGAAAATGCAACAGTGACAAAGCACCTTTTAAAAAATTGGAATGGTGCCCATCCTGTTTTACACATGCTCTGAAACTAGGTCATGCTTAAATGTGATAAGGGACTCCTGCATCACACACGTAATCTCAAAAATACATATAACGGGCAACATATTAAATTTGATTAAGCCCTTCATCATCAGATGGTGGGGTGTTCAAATCCCCCTTTGCGGTCCATCGTCCAATCTGTCCTTTATCATAAAACAATTATTGTAATGCCCTGCCATAAAATGGGGGGCATATAGTGTTGCCCATGTCCGTCCCGTCCCGTCCAGTCCATGAGTGGGGGCATTTATGTCCTACAGACATTTTATAGTTATCAATATTTCTCAAGAAGTACATGTACTGATATGTACTGGACAAATCTAATTTCAAATTATATATCTATATTACCTTTGGTCTGTAGTTTTGTATGTTTCATTTTGAGACTCATTGAAAAAAACAAGATGGCTGCCAAAATCTTTGATTTTGACTGTTCAAGTTTATTATTGGTATTTCTCAAGAAGAACTTAATGACAGATCTTTCTCAGATTCCATATGAAAGTTTATCTTGGTATTTAGTTGTCCATGCTTAAGTTTTGACAGCTCAAGTTTGTTATTGAACAAATCTTTCTCAAATTACATATCTTGGTTTCCCTCAGCCTTTAGTTGTTTCATTTTTAGGCTGATCAGAAAAAGCAAGATCTCTTGGATTTCGACAGTTGATGTCCTTTATTGGATGTTTTCAAAAAGTCTTTTACAAAGATTTCTGATTTTTTTGTGTAGATTTCCGTAAGTAACTCAGTTCCTCCTGGTCTCTAAAGGAGGTGTTGCATGGTGGCCCACGACCGGTTTCATATTTTTTAGCATAAATTTATTAATTGGCATGAAATACATACAAATGTATCAAAACAATATTCATTCCTCAAATAGAACAAATTTGTGACTGCAGCGCCCCCTACATTGATTTTCAGGACACTCAAGATCCCATGTTCCATTCATGCAACATATTTCGAAAACACACATAACAAAATGAAAATCTGCTTCCACTGTTAAATGGCATTTTTAATAACCTTTCCAATGATATATAAAAAAAAAAACAAGTTTGATGTCATTTAAATGCAAACTATACAGTTTTACTAGTTTTTGTCATAAAATTATCCCATTTTGATTTCTATGTTTTTCTTTTTAAGTGACAGGATAAGCATGATGAAACTCGGGTTCCATCAAATTTTTACGTTTGAAAATTTCTTCAGGGATCCATCTTTCTTGCATGTAAATTTTGTAAGGAGGATTCACTGGATATGCCGACTTTACGGAACTTCTTTTCTCTTACCCCCTGATCTTTCAACTAAATATCAAAGTACTGAAAGTCAGGAGTGACCGCTGTCACACGAATGTTGTAAAGAATATGTTGGGAAGAGGAGAATCGGAATTTGTATAAATAAAGAATAAGAATGTGACCTCTGCAGGGTCACGTCAGCGAGACCTTAAAAAGGGCTGTTTCATTGCTGTTGTCATGAAAAATGCACCAATTAGTTTTTAAATATTTTCTTTGAGTTGGTAAGTGTACATATAAGTACGGATTTCAGAAAGGTTCATGCCGCAGAATCAAGCAAGGGTTTACGTGTGGCGATTTGATGACTTTTAAGCACGATATGTACACTATCATCTTCTTTAGACAGATGACCAGTGAAGCGTATGTACAAAAATGTGCAAATATGTAAGAGTTGGCAATAAAAATTGCCTTTGATTTGGCTAAACTACGTAAGCGTGTGTGTAAGCGTGTGAATTGTGAGTCAGTTCACATTGATAACTGAATTCACATGACGAGTCCGGTGTTATCACTGCATAAGGAAGTTTGATGCTTTAAAGGAAGTTAAAGAGGATATGCAACCACACATCACAAGAACATCCTAAGAACCATTTGGACTAGAGTCATGATATTTGGGTATGTAATGTAGACCAGCAGTGTTAATTGTTTTCTTTATTACAGTAATGAGATCAAAGGTCAACTTTAAGTGCTAGCCAGAGTCCAAGGTCAACATGGGTTAAAAGCTTTAAAAATTAATTTCAATAAAGAGATGTGAAAATGTGTTGTGTTCCAGTTACCAAATTTGATCTGAAGTACCTATATGTCAATTTCATATAACAAAAGAAACAGGTGAGCTCTTGTAAACAACTTCTTCTTAATAACCAAAAGCCCTAGGGTGATGATATTTGGCCAGCAGCAAACTCTGATGAACAGCTACCAAGTTTGTTCAAATAAATGACCATCACCTGTATTTAAGCTCACAGGGGTCAATTGTCTTAAAAAAACTTTAAACAACTCATAGAATGTTGATATCTGGTCACAGGGATCAAATATGTTCAAAATCTTTAAACAATTTCTTCTGAATAACCAAAAGGCCCAGGATGATGATATTTGGCCAGTAGCATGCTATGATAAAGGGCTACGAAGTTTGTTAAAAATGAATGACCTTAACTTATATTCAAGGTCACAGGTGTCAAATATGTTTAAATCTTTAAAAACTTCATCTGAATAAACATAAGGCCTAGAATGTTGATATCTGGCCAGTAACTTGATTGGATAAAGAGCTACCAAGTTTGTTAAAATGAATGACCTTGACTTATATTCAAGGTCACAGGGTTCAAATTTGTTTACAACCTGAAACGACTTCTTCTGAATAGCCAAGAGGCCCAGAATGTTGATATTTGGCCAGTAGCATGCTTGAATGAAGAGCTATCAAGTCGTTTGAATGACCTTGACCCACTTTCAAGGTCACATTTGGTCAAATATATATAAACCTTTTTATGACCTAATCTCAATAAACAAAAGGACTAGGGTGGTTATATTTGGCAAGTTGTATGCTGAGATAAAGGGCTGTAAACTTTGTTCAATGTAATGACCTTGTTTGGCTTTCAAGGTCACAGGGGTCAAATGTTTTAAAATCTTCTAACAAGTTCTTTTGAATGACTTATAGTCATAAATACTGATATTTTGCCTTTAGCTTTATCTTGGATCACTTTTAAAGTTACAAGTGTGAGATTAATACAAGATGAGCGATGCAGGCCCATTGGGCCTCTTGCTTATGTATCATTTAATTTTAAGGTAAAACACCTATTTAACATATTGTTTATATGAGCGGAAGCTGACCATTAGGAGATGGTGATGAGGTCAAGTGCTTTATGACTGTATGGCTATTTTTAGCATGCTATATAAGTATTGCATTTCAGCTCTGCTGGTCTTGTCTGCTGGATAACCGAACTACTCAATTAGTTTGGTAGTGAAGTGGATGTTAAACCTATCAATCGATCAATCAATCAATCAATGGTTCTGCTGAAACTGATGGAGAAACAAGGTCAGTGACCTTAGGATCTGGTTTTAAAAGTAACAGTGTTTTCTTACCCTATGTAAAACTTGTGAAGTTTCACCAAAACAAAATCAAAATAAGTTTTAATACATATGTATACTTCTTTTATTAAGTTTAATTAAATCTTAATTTCAATCTTTATTAACAATAAACATGTACACATCTAAAATTGACAAGAGCATGTCAATTACCCGACCATATGGGCGTGGTTCTTCCTAGAGTACAATGTATATTTTTGTGTGACTATAGTATATCAAATATAGATGTTTTTATACAAATATACTTTTACATGCTATGTTTAAAGATATATATCAGATTTTACTAGGACAGTAAAGATTATCTAGTTAGACATGAAGATCCACATAAATATAAAACTCTATTTACATTTTGATTTTTGATAACTTGCTTACAGATTTGGCAGATAACATTTAAATAGTTTTGGTGGATTTAGATACATGATTGCCAACTGAGAGCTGTTCATCACTTATATTTACTATTTTTAAAACCTATATTAACTATTTTTAAAATACCTTGTATTTTTATCTCGTAGATCATCAAATATATTTAACAAAATAATCATTAAGTTTAAATAAGGTTATGTATTGTGTATGCTTGTTTAATCAATAGAACTGACATCATTTAGGGAGAGGGTCTGGTATCAGATGTTACCATTTTGACGCATTATAATGAGGTGATCAACCCATACATGGCCCATTGCATTCAAAGCTGATATGAATACATCTAAACTCGGTAGGGTTATTATTATATGTATGTAATGGCACAGTGTGGTTAACCCTTTTACCACTGCAGACTCTGGTCTATGACTTCTGTCCTAGATGTAAAAAAAACTTTTAAAATTATTTCACAATATATATATTATAATATACATTGTCCATTCCGTAGGAGAGTGCTTGTATAGGCATTACGCCTGTTGCCCAATTCCTTTTGAAATTTGTATAAGATGCAATATTCAAATTTTTGTGGAATGAAACCACTGCAGACCATAATGGACTTGTCCAGATCAATGCATGGAAAAGTTTACTAAAGTTACATAGGGATGAAAGGGTTAATATAATCACATAAACAACATATGTTCTGATGTCACTTCTTTTATTTCTTATCTTGAAAGACATGTACAATTTAGGAGGCTTTTCATTGAATGAGAATTAGCACATTATCATACTGTATGTGACACACTGTTGATTGTAGACATTAAATTTCTATAGCTCAAATTTTACTTATGAAACTAACATTTGCTATACAGGTGTATTAGAAATACATCAAATGAGTTACTTATCTTCTGATGTTACTTAAGCTGTCCTTGTTAACATATAATATTGCTTTTAAGCATAGCTCAGTTTTAATAATAATAATAATTATTATTTGAGGTTCTTATATACCGCTTTATCACAACCTAGTTCGTAGGTCGTCTCAAAGCGGTTCCCAGGGGAACATACAGCCAGTGCTGCCATTTCAGCGCTCATGCACAGCTAGCATTCAACACGTCTAGCACTGCCCAAATACGTACTCATTTACAGCTGAGTAGACACTAAAGTATCTTGCTCAAGGATACAACACAGTGCCGTGACTTTACTCGAGCTCGCAACCCTTCGGTCACGAGCCCGGCGTGCTACAACTAGACTACCGTGTCTCAATATTAGTGTTTTAGTGTGCATGTCAAACAATGAGGTGAACAGGTACCACTTAATTCGGTTAAACTGAGCGTTGTCACTTATTTTGTAGCTCTTTAACTTTGGGTGTCTTTTGGGCAAGAACGAGAAGTTATTTTCACACTCAATCCAGAACACGTTCTTGTTTGTTCCTGTTAATTGACACCCTTACTTCTAGAACAAACCAAGAACAAACAAAGATAGCCGAAAGACTGCGCCTCCATAGTCAATACCATATTACTGAAAAGTTTAAAGTCTAGTAAGACACTATTGAACTTGTTTGACCTGAAGTACTGTTTGTGTGTGCTTAGGGGTCTCTGGCATAAGAAGATGGGCCTAAAACACAAGTTTTTGTTGAGCAGTCTCAAATTGTCGGATAGTGAATTCCAGCATCACTTTCGGATCAGTATCGGACTGTGTTTAACAAGATCCAGTGACAAAGTAAAAATGATAAAAAAGCAAGTAGGGCCTTATAATCAGCCACACCGGTACATGTATGATATGTTTTAAGTACAGTTGGCCTGCTGACTGAGGACCAGCTTACGTATATCAACTGTTGATCACTTCACACGCAACACCAGCTGTTGTCACCATGACTAATCCACCAATCATCCCTTCATTTCCATTTTAATATTTCTCTGAAATGTTTTAGCAACATTTGGTCTGACTTGATATTTCATCTTGATTAAATGGCTGAGTTGGGTTCCGTAAGAAACGAGAAAGGTGCGAGAATCGGAATTAAAAGGAGATATTTATTCATCATTACCACAGTATAAAATATAAAGATTGGGAGCCAATGTGTTATATAATGCAAAATTTGGAAAGTGGGGGGAAGGAAATGAATTGATGTAGGTTATTGTTGTCAAGGTCAAGGTGTTATTGTTTTCTACTTATGATGACCCCCCCCCCACCCC